>NW_024062078.1:0-74271 GCF_006381635.1 Hibiscus syriacus | reverse complement strand
AACTGATGTCATTATGCATCGCATTCCATAAGGAGAAACATCGTTTGAGCTAAAAATGGGTTTAATTCATCTTCTACCTACTTTCCATGGACTGCCTAGTGAAAGTCCTCATAAGCATCTATTGAGTTTCATCTGGTCTAATCTAGCATGAAACCACAGGGAGTATCTGATGACAAATTAAACTCTGCGCTTTTCCTTTTTCTTTACCCGACTCAGCTAAAGAGTGGTTTTTTATTTACCTCTTAATTTTGTTCAACATGTGTTGATATGACTCTTTTTCTAACAGGTTCTTCATACTGCAAAGGTGTGTGAACTAAGAAGGAGATTCTTAGGAGTACAACAACAAATGGAGAATCGTTATATCTAATGCAACCATTCAGAAAATTTGCGCTAGCTGTCCACAATATGGATTATCAAAGAAAACACTTCTCCAATACTTTAAGAAGGATTAATTCCCTGGAATTAAGATGATAGACACGGCTATAGAGAAGCACTCGTTAATATGATTCCAACGTAGCTAGAAATCTGATTTCAACTATGCTGCTAACCCTCAACAATTTGGCTCTGCGAATGAACATACTTGATGAGTTCATGAGATAATTGAAATTTCATTAGAAAATAAATTGATAAATTAGTTGATATTGTTCAATATCTCTTTCAGGTAAAACTACTATGACTAGACTTTGCAGAATTTACTCAATGGCAATCTCCCACGGATTGTTGACTGATGTTAGAAGAAGACTCTAACGCACAAATAAATGTAGTTGAAAATTTTCTGGGACCTCACCAGAGACCATATAATCTTAACGCAAATACCTCTAATTCGGGGTGGAGGGACTATCCAAATTTCAGATACGGACAAAATTTGAGACCGCCTCCACAACAACAGTATCACCATCGAAATTATCACTAGGTCCATTGTTGAACGGTTGGCACTCTCTCATAAAATTTTAGAATCGTACCAAAGCTCACTTTCAAGAGCTCGAAAAACAAATGATTCAATTGGCTCATACTGTGGGACGTATAGAATCACAAGGAAAACTACCATCTCAACCGAGGCAAACCACGAGAAATATTAGTGTCATTACCCTTTGGGTGGTTCCATCATCGAACCAATACCTAAGAATGTTATCGCAAAATCTAAACGAAAGGAGATCTTGTTGTAGGTTGCCAGAAGAAGAAATCGATGCAAGGGAGGAAGAAAATAAAGATTATTTCATAAAATTTCAAGAAAATGAAGAAGTCGTTGCGAGATCCCAGAAGGAAAAGAAATATGTACCGCCAATCCTCCCCTTTCCCTCTAGGTTAGCAAAACATGATAAAAAAATAGAGGAAAAAGAAATTTTATATGTTTTTCGAAAGGTGGAGATAAATATATCGCTTCTTGAGATATATGAAAAGTGTCGAGATACTCCAGATTCTTGAAAGATCTTGTACTGCCAAATGGGGACTTATCAACAATAAAAGGTAAACCTAGGCGATAACAACTCAACTATTTTTAATGTAGGGTTCCACCCAGGGTTTCAAATCGCGGTCGCGATCGCGTTTTAGGTTATTTGGATTTATCATGATTCCGGCCGCCGCGTACGCTATTCCGGCCATCGCGGACGCTATTACGACCATCGCTGGTAACTAGACGGCGGCGAAACCGCTATAATCATGGCCGAAATCACAGTTGCGAGCCGTTTTTTTTAAAACCCTACTCCACCAAACTTAAAGAACCAAGGTATGTTTGTTATACCTAGACCTAAAATATCATTGAATAAAACTTCTAGCGCCGCCTAGGCACCGAGGACGTAAGCACATTGCCGAACCTCGTAAAATTCTCGTGTTCTTTGTTTTCTTTACCCGTTTTCGTCAACAATTGGTATCAGATGTCAGGAGCAAAATTCGAAGTCGCGAATTCTATGGTCAGGGTAACTTCGGATTATGGCAAACGAGGGTGAAGGATCTATTGGGCAGCGGATCTTGAAGGCTTTGCGATCTACAAAGCCGCGTCGATGGATGAGGAGATTGGGAAGAATTGCAGCAGCGAGCGGCAGGAACCACGATTATGCTTGGCGGACGAGGTCATGTATCACGTCATGCATCTATCGTCTCCAGACAATTTGGAGGAAGTTGGAAAGTCAGTTTATGTCCAAATCCTTAACGACAAAACTGTATATGAAGCAGCGGCTGTATGGGCTGAAGATGCAGGACGATCACGATTTGGCGCAACACGTGAATGTCTTCAATCAAATCGTTTCTGATCTGGCTCGGCTTGATGTGAAAATTGAGGATGAAGACAGAGCGATGATTCTGTTGTGTTCGTTGCCTCCCTCTTACGAACACATGGTGACTACTCTTACATATGGGAAAGAGACTATCAATGTTGAGGAGATTACTGCAGCCTTGGCTCACAACCAGCGGAAGCAGAATGCAGGGGAAAGCTCTCAAGCCGATAGCTTATGTCAAGGTAATCGAGATCGTGGACGGAAGCCAGAGAAGGCAGGGTCCGGGAAGCGGAATTCCAGATCCAATCCAGGGATAAGAAGACGATTCACTGTTACAAGTGCAAGGAGGCGGGACATATGAAGCGAGATTGTCCGAAGTTGAAAAACAGACTGATGAGAAGCGTGATGGCTCATCCAAGTCTGTGAACGTGGTCGAGGATGATAATTCTGATTGCAGTGAGGGTGATATGCTTTCTATTTCAACGACACAATTGACGGATGCTTGGATTCTTGATTCTGGATGTTCTTATCACATCACGCCAAATAGGGAATGGTTTTCGACATACAGGCCGGTTAATTCTGGTTCGGTTTATTTGGGTGATGATCGATGTTGCAATATTGTTGGTATTGGTGATGTCAGAATAAGATGCACGATGGCTCCGTTCGGACGTTGAGTGGTGTTCGACATATCCCAGACTTGAAGAAGAATTTGATTTTCTTGGGCACTTTGCACAAGAATGGTTTTATCCCTAAGGCTGACGAGGATAGGGAAACCATTCAGATTTTTAAAGGAGCATTGACTGTGATGAAAGGCAAGATGACTGCAGGGAATATCTACGATTGTTAGGAGTACCGTTGCAGGTGGAGTTCACTCTGTTGAGTCCTGTGATGATACGACAAAATTGTGGCATATGCGCCTTGCTCATCTTAGTGAACGTGGTATGGCAGAATTACACAAGAGAAACTTGTTGCATAGTGTCAAAAGCTGTAAGCTCGACTTTTGCAAGTATTGTGTTCTTGGTAAACAGACTAAAGTCCGTTTCAAGACTGCGAAGCACACAACTCAAGGGATTCTTGATTATGTGCATTCTGATGTATGGGGGCCTTCCACGACATCGTTTGGGTGGATCTAGGTACTATGTTACTTTTATTGATGATTTTTCACGGAAAGTTTGGGTGTATTTTTTGAAACAGAAATCTGAAGTTTTTGAGAAGTTCAAGCTGTGGAAAGCTGAGGTAGAAAACCAAACAGGACGAAAAATCAAGTGTTTGCGGTCTGACAATGGTACGGAGTACACAGATTCACAGTTCCTACAATTCTGTAAGGAGCATGGGATTCAGAGGCATTTTACAGTGCGCAAGACACCACAACAGAATGGTGTTGCGGAACGAATGAACAGGTCGTTGAATGAAAGAGCCAGATGTTTGCGGTTGAATGCGGGGCTTCCCAAACACTTCTGGGCTGAGGCTGTTAACATGGCGTGTTACCTTATCAACAGATCGCCAAGGGCATCGCTGGCTGGGAAAGTTGCAGAAGAGGTATGGATGGTCATGATGTTAGTTTTGATAACTTACGGATTTTTGGTTGTCCTGCTTATGTGCATGTACCTGCTGACGAGAGATCCAAACTTGATGCAAAATCGAAGGAGTGCATTTTTCTGGGTTACAAGAAAGGTGTCAAAGGATTCAAGTTCTGGGATCCAGTTGCGAAGAATGTTGTGATTAGTAGAGATGTCATTTTTGATGAACAATCCATGTTGCAGCAGAAGCAAGACACGACAGTGGTGGATTTCGAGCAGTTTCCAGTTGAGAAACCAGAAACTTCTCAACCGACTTCTGGTGGTTCCACTACGGATGATTGCAGGATTATAGTCTCGCCAGAGACAGGGTGAGACGGACGAATATAAGCCTCCGAACAGATTGGGTTTTGAAGACTTGGTATCTTTTGCACTTATTGTAGCAGTGATGATCCGGTTACTTTACATGATGCCGTTACTAGTCAGGAAACGACAAGTGGATGGCAGCCATGGTTGAGGAGATGGAGTCTTTGAATCACAATCGCACATGGGAGTTAGTTCCCCTTCCTGAGGGTAAGAAGCCGATTGGTTGCAAATGGGTGTATAAGAAGAAACCAGTAGTAACAGAAAAGAGGGGAGAAGTTCAAGGCTCGTTTGGTAGCGAAGGGTTTTTCACAGCAGAAAGGAGTTGATTATGATGAAATCTTTTCTCCTGTGGTCAGGCACACTTCAATCCGAGCAGTACTTGTATTGGTGGCTAGTTGGGATTTGCATTTAGAGCAGATGGATGTTAAAACTGCTTTTTTGCATGGTGATTTAGAGGAGCAGATCTACATGCGGCAACCTGAAGGTTTCACTCAACCTGGAAACGAGCATTTATTTTACAGATTGAAGAAATCTTTGTACGGGTTGAAACAGTCTCCGAGACATGGTATAAACGGTTTGACTCCTATATGATCAAGATTGGCTACAACCGATGTGAGTATGATTGTTGTGTCTATGTTAAGAGCCTTGATGATGGTTCTTTTATTTTTCTATTACTGTTGATGATATGTTGATTGCTGCGAAGAACATGGATGATGTTATCGGTTTGAAAACTTTATTGAGTCAGGAATTTGATATGAAAGATTTAGGTGCTGCAAAGAAAATTCTTGGAATGGAATTTGCAGGGACAGAGACTCAAGGAAACTGCGGCTATCTCAACGGGGTTATGTTGAGAAAATGCTAGAAAGGTTTACGATGAGCAGCGCAAAACTAGTTAGCACTCCATTGGCGAATCACTTTAAGCTCTCATCAGAACAGTGCCCCAAGACAGATAAGGAAGCTGAAGATATGGCAAAGGTTCCGTATTCTAATGCTGTTGGCTGTTTGATGTATGCGATGGTATGTACTCGTCCTGATTTAGCTCATGCTGTTAGTCAAGTTTGTAAGTACATGTCTAAACCTGGTAAGCAACATTGGGAAGCAGTCAAGTGGATCTTTCGGTACTTAAAGGGTACTGTGGGACATGGAATTGTTTTGGGAGTCAGCGGGATAATCCTTTGGTTGTAGGATATGTGGATTCAGACTATGCAGGTGACTTGGATAATAGAAGATCTACGACAGGGTATGTCTTTACTCTTGGTGGAGGGCCTATTTGTTGGAAGTCTATTGTTCAATCTATTGTGGCCCTATCTACAACTGAAGCTGAGTACATGCAGCGGCTGAAGCTGCAAAAGAAGCTTTATGGCTTACTGGTTTAGTGAAGGAGTTGGGTGTTCAACAAGGTGGAGTTCAGTTGCTTTGTGATAATCAAAGTGCTATTCATTTGGCTAGAATCAGGTGTATCGTGCTAGAACTAAACATATTGATGTAAGGTTCCACAAGATCAGAGAGTTGGTTGCATCTGGAGAGGTTTTGTTTCAGAAGGTACATACTGATGAAAATGCCGCTGATATGTTCACTAAGCCAGTTACGACAGACAAGTTCAAGCATTGCTTGGACTTGTTGAATGTTTCGAGTTGTTAAAGAATCAAGGTAACCCAACCCACATTGAATTTTCAAGAGGCAGGATATTCGCCAAGGTGGAGATTTATTAGGTATGGCTCATAAATATACCAGTAAAGAGGACAGGAGATGGAGCGGAGTGAGCGAAGCGAACATCAACTGTCCTTACAAAGAAAGTCTCGTTGTGGGGTTACGAATTATGTGGGTTGGGGGTGGGGGCGCAGCCCCCGCGGTACGGTATAGGGTTAATTTTGTAATTATGTACCAGGGTTTTCTATTATAAATAGAGATGTAACCTAGACCTAAAATATCATTGAATAAAAACTTCTAGCGCCGCCTAGGCACCGAGGACGTAAGCACATTGCCGAACCTCATAAAATTCTCGTGTTCTTTGTTTTCTTTACCCGTTTTCGTCAACAGGTTGGAATTAAGCATGCTATGTGTGATCTTGGTGCTTCTATAAATGTTATGCCAGTTTCTGTTTACAATTTAATTACTACCCAGCTTTGAAGGAAACTAGAGTAACGATTCAGCTCACCTACAGATTCGTCATCTATCCCGGAGGACTTTTTGAGAATGTATTGGTTAAGGTAAATGAGTTAATATTTTTGACATATTTCTATTTCATCGACAAGGAAAACGATCGAACCAACACTTCCTCTAAAATCCTTCTTGGAAGCCCATTCTTAAGAAAAATCAATTTTAGAAGTGAAACTCTTACCATGGAGTTTGACGGTGAAGTGGTAAAATTTGACGTTTATAAGGTAATAAAGAACACTGACTCTATGACTAATGTTAGCTTTGTCGATATTATTAGACATTCTATGAATGAATATGTTTAACATAATTTTTTTGATGAGTTGTACAAAATTGAAGGTTGTAACGGATAGCACTTCTAACAAGAACTCGCAGACATCTAGAGAAAAGCTAAGTAAGAATTTAAATTTGAAGCCTTATCAATCTAATTTTTTCCATCTATTTTGCAAGCAATTTAAATTTGATGCCTTATCAATCTAATTTTTTCCATCTATTTTGTAGGCATTGAAGTTGGAATTAAAGTCTCTTTCGAAACATTTAAAGAACACATTTTTTTAGTGAAGTAGATAATTTATTGGTTTCGGATAAACTTCCAAAGTTGAAAAAGATCCTAAGAAAAGCTTGTGACAATGATAGAATATACAAGAATAAAATGAAAGAACTTTATCATAGAATTTCTCGTATAAAATTTCTCAGTTGGAAAAAGTGTATGAAGTTGAGAGAGCATCTCTCGTATAACCTGTAGTCTGAATCAGGTCGTCGAGCTAAACGACGTTAAATAAGTGCTTAATGGAGGCAACCCATTCATTTAATTTTATTTGATTTGAATTTATTTTCAACTTTACTTGTTTCTTGTTTATATTTGTTTGAGTTTTTAGGTACCCAATACTTTGATCAAGCTAAAGTTGAAAAAAAGTCGGTAAATTTGATTGAATCTAGCGTGAAGCACAAAAGTGATGCACATTAGCACAATCGGCGCATATTCAAATTTCAATAGCTAAAAGGAGCGCAATATCGATTGTTGTTCACCCATGGTTAACACAGGAATGCATCACCAAGGAATGCACAATTGACCAGTTCTTCTGGTTAGGGATAACAAGAAGACATTGAAGAACGCTTCGCCGAGCTTAGAAGGAGAAAACCTAGTTGCTACAACAATGGAATAATTTCCAGTTGTCATGGAAATCGAGTTACCATGACAATAATTTAACCTTTCTTTTCTTTCAATCCTATTAAAATAATTAAACTCATACTCTAACTTGAAATCATTTTTCCCCTATTTAAACCCTATATTTCTTTTTTTTATGCCTCGCATCTCTTATTTTCTTTAAACCTTCGAAACCTTTTTCTAGTTTTTTCCCTCTCTCACGCTAATCTTCACCATTGACTGAACACTGCCAAACGACCACCACCACGAACCAGCAGACCGTACGCCACCACACCGTCAGTCGCCACATATCGAACACTGTCACTTGTGTCACTGCCTAGATTTGCGATGCTTGGACACAATGGGATTACTTGCTGGCACACTGATGCACCTTTCATTATACCTCCTGGCTCCATAACATCATGTAGCGAACGTATCTTCCTTTGAAGACATGCGTCACCTCCGGTGCCCACAACTAATCCGCGGTCAAATACATAACATCAACTTAATGAGATGCACATTTGCCTCAACTCTCTCAAGTCCACTCTTGTCGAGATTTTATCCTACCTTCACACGACTACCTCTCGTTGAGGTCACGACCACGACTGTCACTAAACACGGGGGAGTATCTCTATTCATTCTCCTATACTTTAATTTTACATATTGGGATAATATTCTTTAAGTGAAGGGGTAAAGAACTTAAAGAACATTTACATCGAATTATCGCTCGCTTATTTACATGCCTGAAATTTAGTTGCCTTAGTTGATTTATTGAAATCTCTCATTATTAATCTTTAATCTTGCTCTGTTTCACTTATTACCTTATGAGTTTGTGATCACACTTTTATCGAATTCAAGGTGCTTGATAGTAAAACGACATGATCAATATTTTTCCTTAAAATTGTTGCTTGATATTCCATGAATCCGTTGATTGATATTTTCTTGATTCAATACACAATACACCTTCTTGTGAGATTTGATCCTCAACGAGCATACATTTTCTTTCTTACTCATTTTGTTTGATTGTGTGCCAGATTGATTTTGACATTCTAGAACTTGTGATTAAATACATATCGAGACCACATGTTGAAATTTGATGCTTTAAGATAATTAGGGAACATAGGATTAACCCACTTCTATGCCCAAATTTCTACCCATTTATATCCATTAGTGAACATACTTTGAGCCTTTACCCTTTTCTTTGATTTTTTTCACCTCATAAAACCTGAAACCTTTTCAATTTTATTTTACCCTCTTTTTTCACCCTTTTTGAGACATGAGATAGATTTGTAGCACGAACGAAAAATTAAGAGAAGAAATAAGAAGCATTCTGGAAAATAATGGATCGAAAAAAAGCGTTCGAACAAGAAAAAAGAGGTAGAAAATAACTGGAAAAAAGCAAGGAAATCGAATAAAAAGGAAAATTTTGATTGTTTGATTACACTTCTTCAAGTGTGCTTACATTATTGAAATCGTGGCTTGAACTCATATATTTTGCATCTCTTGTCTTGAAACTTAAGACCATTTTTCAGCCTTATCCCTACCCTTACCTAAGCCCCGTTACAAACTTGTTAAAAACCCTTTGATTAACTGCATCTTGTTCGAACGAATGGTGGAGACTTGATTTTCTTACAAGCTTATGGTAATGTCTTTATTAATCATGGCTTTGAGCGATTTCTTTTACCCTAAACACTTTAATGATAATGAGTGAATCCTTGTGAGGTATTGAATCTTGTTATATTGAAATTCATAGATAATTGGGATATATTAGCTTTTACTTAAAATTTGTTACTAGTTATACCTATTTGCTTGATTGTCACCTTGTTTTCGATGATTGATATGATTATTGACTCATTTAGTTTTCTCTGATGTATTGCGAGATGAAATATTGATAATTCGATATTTTTAATAATTGCTTAAGGCATGGTTGAGGACAAACATTGAATAAGAGATGGAGAATTTGATGAGTGTTTTATTTGGTTAATAATTCATTATTAATTTAACCATGTTATTCCCTTTTATAGTGCTAATTTGGGTTATTTGTGTTAGATTTCACACAGGACTCCATTTTACAGAAAACAACAATTAAAGTGATAATTAAAGTAGATTTATCCTATTTATCTGGAGAAGTTGACGCCAACTCAAATTCAAAAGACCAAGTTGGGCGCCAACTTGAATAAAATAATCTAAGTAGCAAGATCAAAGGAGAAAACCAAGGCGAACCAAAATTTTTTAAGAATTAAACATTGTAATTAAATTCAAATACTTTTAGATTTTATTATTTAATTAATTATGATTTTAGTTTGCTAAGGATTTTTATTAGGATTCTATTTTCTTTAGGTATTTTATTTTCTTTAGGTTTTCTCAAGATATAAATACCCATCAGGGTGAAGCTTGAAAGATGTACCTTACAAGTTCAGAATTCAGTATAGAACTGATTTTTGCTTATTCTTTTGTTATAATAAAATTTTCTTCTTTTTCATATACTCTTCCTTCCACACATCAAGCATGAGTTCTACTATGCTTGGCTAAACTTTTCATTAGCTGATAGCTAAGCTTCGACTCAATCCAATCTCGTGAGAATTGCAAAGGCGCTTCATACCTTCAGGTTTCTTTCTTGATTTTCGACAGACAAATAGAGGAATTCGGCTTTTCTTCAGAAATCTCATTATCTTCAATCCAAGGAGCGTACATTGGCTTAGCCGATGTTGTGATTTATAGTTGGGGAGGAGAATAAACTTGTAGCATGTTTAATTCCTTAAGAACAAACTTAGTGACGGTCCGCTAAGGGAAATCAAGATTAGGTTTGATTCTTATTGAGACACCATAATCCAAGCACAGGCTTGACCAGTTTTAAATTAACATTGGAGTTAAATTCGATAAGCGACATTAATCCAAACAAGGGCTAAATTCCAAGGATTTACCTTGGAAAATTAGTTCATCAACGAGAAAAGCAAGTTACATGGGATGTGCCTTGTAGACTGTAACTGAAAAGTATCTGAAGTAAAACTTATTTTACTGATCAAGATGGATTGAGGCAAAATAAAGCAGAAGTCTATATGTTATCATAATTAATTTTTCTACAATTTATTTTCTTATTTTTATTTCTTTCATTACTTTAATTTTATTTTATTTAGTTTACTTGGATATTTTAAAACTCCTTTTTTAATTATTTGTTTTACAACTTTCTTGGTTCAAGATCAAATCAAATCAGAATTAGAAATTTTTGAATCCTTTGGATCGACACCCTTCTTCCCTATTCTGCATTTTTAGTATAATTATCTAGGAAAAAGGATTAATTATTTGACAATTTGGCAGAATGAAGGACAGACGCTATTTGATTACTGGGAGAGGTTTAAAGAGTGATGTGCTAGTTGTCTGCAACATGGCCTATCCGAACAAACTCAATATTTATATGAGGGAATGTTTCAAGTATAAAACAAAATAGTAGATTCCATTAGTGGGGTTTCTCTCGTCAACATGACCCTATATGCAGTAAGAACTTTATTTTCCATGATGGCGGCTAATTCACAGTAATTCGACTCCTCAAGTGAACCCAACCGACGGGTTCACGAAGTCAATGTTGTTTCACTTGAAAATAAAATCAAAAAATTAATTAATATATTTAATTCTCCGATTTCAGGAAAAATTGGAGCTGTAAGGGTATACGGGATATGCACAATGCCATATCACCCGACGGACTACTGCCCGATGTTACAAGAGGAGTCTGACGCACAAGTAAATGTCTTGGATAACTTTTTTAGACCTCCCCACAGACCCTACAACCCTTATAACAACACCTTTAATCTAGGATGGAGGGACCACCCAAACTTTAGTTACAAAAATAATCAAAGGACAAATCAGAATTGCCAACTAAGGCCCTCTCCCTTTCCTCCTCAACTGCCAAAAAAGTCTTCACTAGAGTCTATTGTCGAAAAATTAACCTTGTCCCAAGAGAAATTCCAAAATCAAACCCTGACTCATCTTCAAGAGATAGACAAGCAAATAAGCTAATTGGCTCAGTCAGTAGGGCGCCTTGAGTGTCAAGGTAAATTGTCGTCACAAACCGAAGCCAATCCAAGAGAAAATGTCAGCACAATAACTGTCTGAAGTGGTACCATCATTTCACTTGTGATCTCAGAGGAGTGTAACGTACCACTTAAGAAAAATAAAGAAACTGAGACGTGATCTCCACCTAACTTAAGTAATAACACATCTTCATCTTCCATTTTACCTTACGAAGTTCCACCTCTTTTTCCTTCTAGATTAATGAAGCGAGATAAGCAAACTGAAGAAAATGGGATCTTGGATGTATTCCAGAAAGTGGAAATAAATATTCCACTCCTTGAGGTGATACGAAAGATTTAAAAATATGCTAAATTACTTAAGGACCTTTGCACCAATAGAAGTCGGTTAACCAGAAATGAAAAGGTAAATCTAAGTGAGAACATTTCGACAGTTTTCCAACAATGACTTCCACTGAAATATAAGGACCAAGATATGTTCGCAATAGCTTGTAAGATTAGTAAGGTTGGAACCAAAAGCGCCATGTGAAATTTAGATGCATCGATTAATGTGATGCCCCTCTCTATTTATAACATGATTTCCACCGATCCATTGAAAGAAACGAGGGTCAAAATACAACCCATTGATAGATTAGTTATTTACCCCGAAGGTGTATTAGAAAATGTTTTGGTACAGGTAAATGATTTGATTTTTCTTGTTGACGTGGAAAATGACCGGTGCAATACTGGATCTGAAATTCTCCTCAGGCAACCCTTCTTGAGTAAGGCGCACATAAAGATTGACGTCTGATGTGGTATTTTAATAATAAAATTTGACGGTAAGATCGTTAAATTTGATGTATACAAAGCTATGAAATACTCGGATAATATAGCGAGTTTAAATTTTATTGACGTCATCGGTCCATTAGCTAATGAATTCTTAGAAACTAACTTGGTTATTGATGTTGTAGGGAATCGGAAAAAGAAGATTTCGACAACGAGATCAGGGAGTTTGAAGAAATTTTTTCTAGTTATTATAATTTTTGGTTAATGCCTTCTAAATCTAAAACTCTTCTGTCAATTTTACAGGCAACAAAGTTGAAACTGAAGCAATTACCGTCATATCTAAATTAAGCATTTTTGGGAGAAAATGTTACTTTGTCGATCATTATCTCGAATGAATTATCAAGTAAAAAGGAAGATGAACTAGTTGTTGTTCTACGCGCAAACAAGGATATGATGAATTATTTGGTCACGGTTAAGTTGCCAATTGATTTTACAAAATCCAAAATTAAGTCAATTAAACGGGAATACTGGTTTTGTATTTGGGATGACCCGTGTCTCTGGAAGCACTGCTAAGATCAAATAATTTGGCGATGCATCGTCAAAAGTGAGGTAAACTCAATTCTTTCTTTTTGTCATTCCTATTCTTGTGGAAGTCACTTTGGACCTAAGCGAACTACGTAAAAAATTCTTAAGTACGGATTTTTTTGTCTAATCTTTTCTGTGATACTTATGCTTTTTGCAAAACTTGTGAACGATGTCAGCGTGTGGACAATCTAAGCCAAAGAAGCAAAATACCTCTCAATCCTATCCATATATGCGATATTTTTTACGTTTGGGGAATCGACTACATAGGTCCTTTCACTTCTTCTTTCGAAAATTTATATATTATTCTTGCAGTCGATTACATCTCTAAATGGATAGAAGCTAAGGCTACCTAAAAAATGATGCCAGAACGACTACTAACTTCCTTAAAGATTTTATTTTTTCCAAGTTTGACACTTCCAAGAGCGATCATAAGCGATAGAGGAACCCATTTCATCAATTGGGTCATTGAAGCACTAATGAAGAAATACGACGTGACTCAAAGAATTGCCACAACCTATCATCCGCAAACAAAAGGATAATCGAAAGTGTCAAACTGATAGATTAAGGCAATTCTTAAAAATTTGTCAAGCTGGATCGTAAGGGTTTGAGTTTGAGGTTAGTCAATACTTTATGGGCATATCGCAAAACATACAAAGGCCCCATCAGAATATTACCATACATCATCGTCTTCGGAAAGCCATGCCACTTACCAGTCGAATTAGAGCACAACGTATATTGGGCAGTCAAACAGTGTAATATGAAAATGGATGCAATTGGTGAGACACGCAAATTGCACATCCAAGAGTTCGAGGAAATTCGAAGAAACGCCTAAAATAGCGAGCAGATATTTAAAGAAAAAACAAAGGAGTTCCATGACCAAAGAATTTCATTTAAATCTTTTTCTATCAGGCAAAAGGTTCTTCTATTTAATTCTAAGTATAAAATATTTGCGGGTAAACTTAGATCGAAGTGGCTTGGACCTTTGACGGTAACTCACGTTTTTCCTCATGGCGCAATAGAAGTCGAAGATAGCTCGGGTACTCGGTTTAAAGTCAATGTCCAAAGACTTGAACAATTTTATGAGAACGTACCAATTGGATTAATTGAAGAAATCAGTTTGGAAGAACTGAAAATCTAAATCAGGTCGTCGAGCTCAACGACATTAAACAAATCGCTTTATGGGAGATAACCCATTTTTAATTTTGATTCATTAGTTCTTTAAATTTAATTTTTATTCTTCGATTTAATTAATTCTTTTATTTACATTAATTTTTGTTTAAATTTTTTAGGTAACCAGGTGAATTGCTTCAAACTTAATTGGAATCGAAAGCGGTGTTTTCAGTTGAATTTGGCGATTTTTTTACCCTCCAAACAGCAACAGCGGCACACAAATTTTTCACTCAGTAGTGGAGTGCGTCGTTTCATTAAACGCCACTAGCAAAACCCAGAAGAGGCATGGCGTACATTAGCAAACCCCTCCCAACTTATCACCAAAATGTCACCCAATTTGAAACATTTCCCCTATTATAATTACCTCACATGACCTAATCCCAAAATATTTCCTTCAGTCGCTCGACCCCTGCTCTATTTCTTTGTCTATTTCTTCATTTTCTATCAATCATCGGCCGCACCCTCCACCGTCGCCTCCTACCTTTTTCTAGTTCCACTGCTCCATTTTCACAATGGTACGAACCCACAATCAAGGTAACAACGACCCTACTATTCCTCGAATGGTGCTCAGTGTTCATCAACGGATGGCTGCTCCAGCATTCGTAGAGTCCTCGAGTGACTCTGAACCGAACTCACCGCCTCCTCTTCATTTTGGTGGGTGTCAGCACCAAGCCCAAATGCCACCGACTCCTGAACTCCAACCATTTCACGCCTAGACCACTTCTCATTCGTCCGTCAGTCACCGTTTGCGATGACCCGATGCCACCGAACCAAACATTGTTCACCGTCCATCACCCTCACGGTCACTGACTCCATCGTTTCACTCTATGCCGACCGTTGCATCGTCTTCATCCTCTCGATCGAGACGCTTGGCAGATTCATCCTTCTCCATGCATTCCATTGATTCGAAAAAAAACCCAGAGGTAAATTCTGACCCAATTTCAATCCAGGCCTTACTAATGTACCATCCCTCTTTTGGTTTCACAGAGGATTTTGATGTTGGATTCTTCTTGGGGGAACCCGATGATTTTGTCCCTCCACACTTCCATACCGGGCAGTCTTCCTCTTCATTTCATGTATCCAGCACGAACGCATTTTCGTCACCTCCTGGCATTCCACCACTGTCACCGGAGAACCCTGAACGTAATCGACGCAATCGATCCTATGCGATTCTTGCCGAAGAACAATTGAGGGGCTTCCTACACTTCGAAAACGACCAACTAGTTTGTTTTCAATCCATTCGCCATCGCCTCTTCCGCATTTGTAAGTTTATTCTGACTCAAACTCTAGAAAATCTTCATATTCAAGATGTTGTTCATGCATATTATGATGCCATTGGTTGGACATTATTTTCACAAATTAAAATGGTACCTTTTATGTACTTGTTTTCAATTTTATTCTACATTTGCATTTTCGCAAAGTCTCCTTATGTTGTTTTGTTTCATTTATGCGGACATTACTTTCACATTTCTATTTCTGAATTTAATCTTGCTATGGGATTCGTGACGAATGTCACGAGTTTGGATTATCTAACCACTTTGATTGAGATGCCTCAGGAGTTTGACACGGATTCTGCTTATTCTTAATTGATCGACTTCGGTGACCAGCCCTTCGATCCTCGCTCGACCAAGGCAATTCACCTTTATGATATGGAATTACATTACATACACCAGTTTTTATCTTACAATTACTCGGCCGAAATGATTCTTTCAACGTTTTTAGTAAGACTGAACTTTTCTTCCTTTGGTGTATGTTCATCAGTCGGAATGTAAATTTGGGCTTTTGGTTCGCCCGTGCATTCGAGATCGTCATTCGATATAATCGCCCACCTATCCTTGGTCCTTACATTATTAATCTTACCGCCCGTGTTGCTATTTTCGATATTATGGACTTTACTTATGCATTTTCTATGGATGTCCTAGATGAGCTTTGCTTGGATTTGATGATTTGTTGGCCAAAACCGCTATCGCGCTTTTGTTCCACCAGAACTGATGACGCCACGCACCAAACGTGTTTTCACCCGTCAACGTACGCCGCCACCACCACCTCAAGACCCGCATTCAGATGTGCAAGGGAAAATGAACAATGTCAATGATCGCCTCTGCTCAATCGAGGCAAACATCACCGAGATATTGTCCTACCTTCGCCTTACCCACGACTATGGTTGTGGTCGCGGTCTCCAATGAACTTGGGGAGTATTGTTTACCCTTCCTCTTACACTTTCAATTTTAATTTCGTATTGATCCAATACCAGTTAAGTGAGGGGATAGAGATTTCATCGAATTTCTTCTTACTTTTCTTGTGATTTGTTTGATTGTATATGTTGGTTGACTTGGAGGTAACTTGATTAAAATTCTTCGCTTTCGTTGATTGGTTTTAATATGTTGTGTTTGTTCAAGTTCATATGATTATTTTGAGTACGGACATTCAGGATAGTGGAATTGCATGAAGTAGTGATTTGAGTATACTCTATTGTGACTATCCTCGATTTTATTGATTGAAAATTTTACCTAACTCAATGTTTGTACACACTTTGGTGAGATTTTGAGCCTTGATAAGCATGTTCTCTAATTTTTATGCTCTTCTTCTTGTTTGAGTGTGTCGAACTAAACATTGCAGATTGAGAACTTGTAGTACAATGCATGTTGAGATTACAAAGGAATTTCATGCTTTGAAGTGATTTGGGAACTTAGGATAGACCCCCAATTTTTACCCAAAAGGCATACATTTTTCTTCCCCATTAGTTTACCATGTTTGGACCTATTTCCCATTCTTTGATTTCACTACAATTTTAAACTCGAGCCTTTACATTTATCCCTCTCTTCCACCCTTGTGAAGACAAAGGGTGTGAGTTAAGGTTGTACAATCATGTTCCACAAAAAAAACTTTGAAAGAAAAGAAAAGGGGGAAAGTGTTTTTTTTTTGGGAAGAAAAAAAAGGAAAAAATCGAAAGAAAGAGAAAGAAAAAAATCGAATAAGAAAAAGAAAAAAATGTTGTTTCATGATTTATTGTTTATTGCTTTTGTGTACTTTGTTTATGGACTTGATTTATTTGTTTGGAAAACTCTGTCTTAATTCTTAACATCATGTCTAACCTACTTTCCCAGCTTTACCTAAGCCCCATTACAATCCTTTTCAAGTCCCAATAATTTTTGCATCTTATTCTAATTAAATAGTGGAAATTTGATTGTATTACAAGATTATGGAAATTCATGTTTGGTTCTAACTTTGAGTGTTCTTGCACTCGAAACACATCAAATGGATTGAGTTAACCTTTGTGAGGAATTAAGTTAGGTTAATTAAGATTGATGAATGATTGGAAGTTTTGATTTTTGTTTGACTTGATCCTACTTATGCTATTTCAATTGATTGATGTCTTGATTCGAGTAATTATTCTAAACTTGGCTTTCATAATTTACTTTGGTATGAGATGAAGTGGAGGATGGTAGATTGAGTTTTGACTAAATTGATCAAAGCATGCTTGAGGACAAGCATGAGATAAATGGGGGGAATTTGATTATCATTTTAAATTGTCACTTTTTACTTTCTATTTCTCCCATTTTATGAATTTATTACTACAGATCTAGGTTGTGTTTTGCTTATTTTCGTGCAATGATCAGTTTTCCAGAATTGGCAGTAAAAGGGTGCATTCTACTTTTTTTTATTTTTTTGATCGAGGTTGGGAACATGGGCACGACACATTTTGACGTGGCAGAAGGTCCAGTCTGCATGAGGAAGATTCTGGAAGCAACCTAGGAGATATTTCAGGAAATTTAGTTTTAAAGTTTAAATTCAAAACATTTGAATTATCTTTAGGATTATTTTCATTTTAAATTTCATGTTATTTTAGGAATTAGAAGCTTATAAATACCCTCCTTAGGGTATGGCTTAAGATATCTTGAATTCTAATTTTTTTATTTTCTTTTTATTTTATAAGAAAACTTCCTTTTTTTTCTTCGTTTTATTACTTTGAGTTTTTATTCGTTTTCATAAAAACATGCTAAGTGTGATTCATATCATACTTAGCTAATTTTCTTATTAACCGTGAGCTAACAATGACTCAATTCTAAATGTGAGAATTAAAAAGCACTTAAGACCCTTTGGGTTACATTCTTGATTTTCTGTTTAACTAGTTTGGTAATCGGTCTTACTTTCAAAAATCAAAACACTTTCATTTCAAAAAGTATTGGTCTGGATGTTGTTCTGATTTGTAGTTGGGATGAAGGATCGGCCTGTGGCATATTTGACTTCCTTTGAACACACTTAGTGACGATCCGCTAAGGGAAATCAAGATTGGATTCAATTCTCATAGAGACAAAATAATCCATGTCGTGCTTTTCCAAAACATAATATGATTTGTTCTAACGACAATAGATGTAGTTAGTCCATTCAAGGATTGACTTTCGAATATTGACTTGGGAAGATCTATTACCAAACAGAAAGGCAAGTTACAATGGGTTGGGTCTTGTAGACTATAACTGACATGAATCCTGAAGTAAAATCTATTTTGATGATCAAACGGAATTCAAGCAAAGTTAGCTTGAGGCTATTTTCTCATTATCATTTTTAAATCTTTATTTGCCGCTTTAATTTACTTCACTTCAATTTTAGATCTTTATTTACTACTTTCATTTATTTACTTTCATCTCTTATTCGGCAATTCCCCCTTTTTATTTACTTTTGTTACAGTTGTCTGGCTTGAAATCAACAAGTTTCTACGAGAATTTCTAAGTCCATGCGAATCGACTCTTTTCTTCACTATATTATTCTTATTTCTATTTATTTTATTTTGAGAATAGGAATTTCCTTGACGACTAAAATGACGCTTGTTAGAAACAAAAATGAAAAGAAGAAAACCTTTTTTATAAAAATAAAAAGAAAACAAAAACATATCAATCCAAGTATATTTCAAACTTTACCTAAAGCTTATTACAGTTTTCTAAAACCCTAAAGAAAATAAAACAAAATAACTAATGATAAAATCCTAAAACATTCAAATAACAAAATCCTAAATTACAAAATGATAATCCCCAAATATTTGTTTTAAATTCAAATGCAAACTTAAATCCTAAATAATTTTCGCACACCTGCCTTCTAGATAATACTGACTAGATTGCCTTCTGGAAGCTGTCGCTGACTAAATTGCTAGATTCTATCATGTCAACACCATTATGCCTCAAGACTTTCTCATGAGTCCAACCTTGACTCCAGAAAATAAAAATAAAAAACTATAGATTTTGCTCTTTAAATATTGTTTTCTGAACACATAATCAAATAAAAACAACCTAAATCAACAATATCAATAAAATAACAAAGAGTAGTTATCAATAAAAAAAATAACAAAATAAATCACTCATCGCATCAATAATTCGTCATTCGTAATAATAGTTATTAACAACGAGTGACAACTTTATCATTCGTAGTAATAACTGTTAGCGTGTGAAATGATTTTTTTTACATAATTACTATAATCATGGTATCTTCCATTTTCTATAAGCAATTGTGTTCTAAATAGTTTCTTTTTTCTATTTAATCAAAATCTAAAATTTAATATATAAGATAAAATAATATCTTTTTCATAAAAAAAAATCAATTGTTGAGTTATAATTTGTTAAGGTATATGTACGTCTACACCATTCTATATGTGTTGTCTCCATTATTGAGCAGTTGGTTGACAACGGAGAATATACACACAATATACATTAGTTGTTTTGATTCAACTAATTTAGATTCCAGGTTTAGAGTGAGGGCAAGAATTTAAATAATGGTCCCCTATTAAAATAGTGCCCCGTTGTACATTGAAAATGATGTCGCCCGAAATTATTATTACATGATCATTATATTTATAATAATCATAATAATATATTGTATTAATACTAAAAAATAGAATTAAAAACACAATCATAACTTTAATTTAAATCCGTGAGTGAGGCTTGTCATGATCATCATTTTTGTTGATTGATTGCTGCTGGCTAGTTAATTATGCAGATCGGGCTTCACTAATCTATCCGCACTACAATAAAAATGATTTTTTGCGGCGTTTTTATTTATCTAGAGTGGTGTTTTTAGCGGCGCTAAAAACACCTGCGGCGATATTACAAACGCTGCAAAAAGCGTCGTTGAAAATAGCGCTACTAAAGTTTGCGAAGTTTGGGGTCAAAAAACGCCGCAATATGTAACGATATATATCGGCGTTTTTACAACAAACGCCGTAATAGGATTTGATATTTAGCGGCGTTTGTCCAAAAAATGTCGGAATGGGTGTTGAGGTTTAACGGCGTTTTTCCACAAACGCCGCAATAGGTATTAAGATTTCACCGCATTTTTTTAACAAACAACGCAATAGGGTTTGATATTTTGTGGCGTTTTAACACAAACAACGCAATAGGTATGTTCTTTAACGGCATTTATTCACACAAATGCCGCAATAGTTATGTTCTTTAACGGCGTTTTTAAAACAAACGCCGTAAAATGCTTATATATATAGCGGTGTTTATGGATATAAACGCCACTAAATATATGGTATATAGCGGTGTCTTTTGTTACAAACGCCGCTAAAGAAGACAAAATTTAAAAAAATTAAATATTTTATTCAATTACCCTAAATCTATTTTCTTCAACCTGTTCCAATAATCTAACAAACATGACATCAATAACATCTAACTCTATATCCATAAATCAAATCCAATATAATAAATAAAAGTTTTCATTAACGTAACATCAGTTCAGTTAAACAAGGTTCAGTAATATTAACAGAATGCTATAACATAAATGAGACTATGATGGTGGATTCTGAGATTGCATTTTATGTAACATCTGCATCATATCATTGAGTCGTTTTCAAATTCTTCACATCTCTGCTGATATGATGATTCTCTCTGTGATGTCGTTTCTCTCTCAGCTTCCCTTGCTTCATTTTCAGCTTTCATGTTAGTCATTTGTTGATCAATCTCAGTCAACTTTTGTTTCAAACAAATAACTTGTAATTGGGAAGATTGAGACTGTGATGACATGTACTGTGATGAACTGGATCCAAAATATTTGGTGGGAGTAACGAACGATCCTTGACAACGCACCCGACCATATCTTTCAGGACCCAAAACGTCATTAATAACTTGGTTTTCAATGTCATCATCATTAACAAGACCTTGACTCGAAGCAGTAGCATGATACTCCGCCCTTTTCTCCCTCAATTTTTCCTTAAAATAAAGTGAATAATTAATTCAAATAAAAAATGTTATGGTACTGATATAAATAAAGTCAGGAAAAATTAAAACCTCTATCCAATAAACGTACCATAATTTCTGCAGCTTCAGCAGTCATAGGAGTGCCATCCTTCCTTGTATGTGTCATGTCGAACAGTTGGATTCGGCCAACTTTAGAACCATATGTATTTTCCTACAATGTACCATAATATAATTACATTGAGTTAGTATGTACATGGAATACAAATAACTATGTCAATAATGTATAATACCTCCTCCTTGGCTATACATGCAAAGCTCTTCGATTCAGCCGTATGCGTAAACTTTTGTTGTTGCCTGCTAGCAACACCAACATGCTCTCGATCCTACAATGTCAAACAACTAGTTTTAATGATGATTTATAATTCGTTAAAATTATTTTTGAAAAATAAATCATACCTATCCTTTTTGTGAACTCCAAAATCTGATTGCATCTTCCCATTGGCATCTGAGCATTCCAGGTGGGACTGTTTGTAGCCTCTCTTCAAGGCTCATATCATTCTTGAAGTATTTATTCTTTAATGAGCTCTTGTGGTCTCTTTATCTCTTCCCTAACGCTTGCTTCACATAATCGTCAGAGACCTCTAAAGAAAATTTATTCTGTACAACAAATAAGTGTTCAACGTAAGTATGAATTAGTATTGAATTGTTCTAGAGTATCTATTATAATGATATTATTACCTTAACAAAATCTAACTTCTGATTTTTGTTACTATTAGGCATTTCTCGCATGACTCATAATTGATCGGTAACAAATTCGCATTACGTCCAACTATGCCTAAGTAACCAGCTAGAAGACGTGCTTCTGGGCTAATAGGTTGACCGACATCGTTTCTTGAAACTTTGACACGGTGCCCAGGAGGAAGTTGGTATAATTCCTTCAACGTTGTACGTCCTCTACTCTTGCGCGTTTCACCATTTTTCAACTATATAAGAAATTAGTAGATGTAAGTTTTGAAGAACAAACTAATAAATAAAGTTTCGAAGATTACCTTGAATTTATACATCTTCTTCAACAGTTTCAGGAACTTCAGAAGACTCAGCTGCATTCGATTCCTCGTTATTTCTATGTTCACGGTCTTCAGAACCTCAAACAATCCGCAAATCACTTATTTTTCTCCTCGACATGATATCTGTAATAAAAAAACATTTGTAATAAGAAAACGAATTAATTATTAAATAATTGAAAGACAACATCTTAAAAGTTATAACATTATAAATAAATAAATGAAGATATAAAAGCATACAACATTCTTATATAATGCCACTTGTCATAAATATCTTCATCAACGTCCTCCCGAACCCATTGAAATTGTGTTGTATTAGTGATAGTTTCATCCAAGTTTTCTGGTAGTAATGTCAGTTGTCATAAATATCTTCCATCCCCGTCATCCATTGGATCATGAAAGTAAAATATTTGTTTCACTTGAGAAGAAAATACATATGGTTCATCCATCAATCGTTGACCAGTGTGAATTAATCGAGAGAAATTCACCATTGTAAACCCGAATTTATCTCTTTTTATACATCTGTTTATGTCAACCTAGTCACATCGAAACAGCACAACCTTTCATTTTCCATAATAATCTAACTCAATAATGTTCGTAAGATTTCCATAATAATCGACCTCTCCCTCCTGCGGATTATTGTCCCTGACACTAGCATAACTTGTAGTTGACAAAGTAACTACGACTCCACAATTTTGTGTCCTCCTTAATCTTTCACAAGATTTCGTGTGGAACCTGAACCCATTAATGAGGAAGGCATTATATCTTTTAACTATTCTATTCGGACCTTGAGAAAGCCATTTAACATCTTCACTAACTTCTCTCCCACTCCAAACCTATTACACATGAATGATGAATTAATTTGCATTGATTTCGATATAAAAAGCAAGACATATATTATTTATAAGTATGTGGAATGATTTAGTTGCTTACTGTCTGGCCTAACCATTCATGAAATGTTTCTGTGAATAACTTATGTATCTCTCGCTGATGAAATCTTCGGTAGCGTGCACGAGATCTCAAGACTTCTTTAAACACACTATAAAGTATATTATGTCGTTAAAAATGATTTAGCATAAAAAAGATTAAGAGAGATTTCATTAGGATTGGGTCCGAAAGACTTACGTGCGAAAGGGATCTATTGAATCGTGATGGAAAAGAACATATCGGTGTGCTTGTACCCAAGACGTGTCATCTAAGTGTGCAATTTCAACTTTCCCTAATGGTTGACCATAACTTCCAAACAAATAATGTTGAGGTAAGTCGTTAGTACTTAACACATCATTTCGATTTGGTCTATTCAATCTTGTGTCAACATCTTCTAACTATCTAGAGCAAAATTTCATACATTCCTCTGCCAAATACCCTTCAGCAATTGATCCTTCTGGATAACACTTATTACGACAGTAAGACTTCAACTTGCCCAAGAACCTATACACAAAACAACATAGTACATAAATACATTTTATTAAAATGTATAATCATAATGTAATTTGAAACATATCATTCAATTAACACCTCTCTATTGGGTACATCCATCGATAGAAAACTGGTCCACCAACTCTTGCTTCGTGAGGAACATGAATTAGCAGATGCACCATAATTGTGAAGAATAAAGGCGGAAATATATTCTCCAAGTTGCATAAAGTCAAGGCGACTCGATCTTGTAGTTTAGCAAGTTCTTCAACCACCAGAACTTTCCCACATATGGATTTCATTATATTAGAAAGTTCAATGATACAAGACGTCACCTTACTCAATATACAACCGCGAACAGCTACCGACAGTAAATTTTGCATTAATATGTGATAATCATGTGACTTTAAACCATAAAGTCTTCGATCTTTAACACTGACACATCGTGAAATGTTTGATGCATACTCATCTAGGACCTTTACATCCTTCAACACCGTGCAAAACACTTCTTTTTCTTTCTTCGAAAGAGAAAAAATAAAAGGCGGTAAGAAATATCTTCCATTCGGATGTAATTGCGAATAAAGATCATGTCGAATTCCTATTTCCACTAAGTCAAGTCGACTCTTAAGATTATCTTTAGATTTTATGCCAACATTCAGAATGGTCTCGATAATATTCTCACAAACATTCTTCTCAATATGCATTACATCAAGATTATGTCTCAAAATCTGCTTCTTCCAATAAGGCAACTCGAAGAATATACTCCTCTTTTTCCACAAGTCTACCTCATTTGGATCATCCTCTTCATCAGACTCATCATCACTCTGTTCGTCAACTTCAACATCTTCATTGACCTGCTTTGCCTATTTCTTTGATCGTGTACTACTTGGCTGATTCATCTTTCCATAAGTAAAATTGACAACATTCTGAATATTTCAGACCCGGTTGATTGGTCAGGAGCATTTCGAAACTCTTCATCACAATCAAACATATTCTTTTGACATCTAAATCTATGATTATCAGGTAACCACCGACGATGTCCCATATAAGAGAACTTCTTTCCATTAACCAACCACTTCGAACATGTTTGTGCAGCACAACAAGGACAAGCATAATGACCTTTGGTACTCCAACCAGATAAATTTGCATAAGCAGGAAAATCATTAATTGTCCATAATAAAGTCACGCGTAAATTAAAGTTCTCCTTCGTCAACATATCGTACGTTTCGACCCCTTCCCATAACTGTTTCAACTATGCAATTAGAGGTTGCATGTAAATATCAATATCATTTTCGGGGCCTTTCTCGCCAGGGATTATCATGGATAAAATGAAAGATGATTGTTTCATGCAAATCCAGGGAGGCAAATTGTATGGAACAAGTACAACATGCCAAGTACTATACGAAGTACTCATTATTTTGAATGGATTAAAGCCATCAGTTGCAAGACTGAGCTTGAAATTTCGAGGATCTCTCGCAAAACTTGGATACTTGTTGTCAAATGACTTCAAAGCTAAAGAATCTGCAAGATACCTTAATACTCCATCATTAGTTCTGCCATCATGATGCCACCTCATAGACTCAATAGTCTTAGAGGACATAAACAATCTCTGTAGCCAAGGTATTAGAGGGAAATATCGTAGAATCTTGACCGGTTTCTTTCTTGATCGTGCTTGAGCTTCATCCTCAGTAACATTTTCTGCCTCCTTATCGAGATTTTCTCATACATGACAAGATTCCTGATTTTTTCGATCACCCAAATACAACATGCAATCATTCGGACAACTATGAATTTTTTCATATCCAAGACCTAAATATTTTATCATTTTCTTCATAACTTTTCATGATTGAGGGATTTTTGCAAAAGGAAACACTTCTCCTAGTAACTCTAACAATTGCGTAAAGGAGTTTCCAGTCCACCCTCCTAGGCATTTTAAGTGGAAAAGAAGAATGCAGAAAGAAAGCTTTGAAAACTTTGATCCCTCATAAAGTTGTTCATTCATTTTATTTAGCAACTTGTAAAACTTTGTCGCTTCTCCATTTGGCTCTTCATCACATCCAAATCTTCTCGTCTCAATGAAATCATTAACATCATTATGACAATAATTTTCTGTAACATACGGATGATGATTGTGCATATTAAATGCATCTCGTAGCATCCCTTCCATGTCATCTTCTCTGAAAGTTGGATGGTGAGAAGGAGCAGGATAAGTCAAATAACTCATGGAAGCAGATCTATCTGATACAAACTCTCCATGAAAGATCCATTTTCTATACCCCGAACAAATCCAAAAACAACTAGATGCTCGTACCCAACTTCATGAATGTGCCAATTAAAGTTAACACAATTCTTACAAGGGCAAAGAATCATATTCTCTTGGCTTGCATTCAAAAAAGCTAAATTTAGAAAATTTTCGACTCATTTTCGATATTCGATGCTTACCCTTGAGAAATCCATCCAACTCTTATCGAAAGCAGAAAAACGCTGTTCCCAAGCAGTAAACCAGTAAAACAATATGTATAGATATTCTTTTCTTATTCGAACGATATTATTTTTCTCCATTACACCAGCTTTCTGGGTTTTTCCCATTTTGATAATACCAACAAAAAAATGAAAAAGTTATGTACTCAGAGAATGGATCAAACCGTGCAATCGTGAGATAACTGTTCGCCGGTGAGAGGACCAATTTGGTCGTCGAGACAAACAGAAGAGGACGTCGATTGGAATCGTGTGAGGGTTGTTGTTATACTAGAGAAATACCTTTTAGGGAAGCAGCGTTGAAATGAATTTAAGGATCGGGCAGGAGAAAAGGGTGGAGCATATATTGACCCTTTGGTGGCGTTTTTTAAACAAACGCCACTGTAGTACACGTTTTTGCGGCGTTTTTTTCACAAACGCCGTTATAACAACCCTATTACGGCGTTTGTTTGATAAATGCCGCTAAATTAATTATCTATAGCGTCGTTTTTTAAACAAACGCCACTATAAATATTGCAGCGTTCATTGAAAAATCGCCACTATAAACAAATCTATTCCGGCGTTTTACCTATAAACGCCGCTAAATTACCACTCTATTGCGGAAAACGCCGCTAAAGTATAATTTCGTGGCATTTGATAGTAAACTCCGTTACATGCTTAAATTTTGTGACGTTTAGCCTAAAAACACCGCTATATAACATTTTTGTTGTATTGCCATTGCTCAACAAATCCAAACATTTCCCATTAAAAACAAAAAGAATAGGCTGGAATCATATTCGTCTGTGATTCCAGGCGCACTCCTGAATAATAAAATGGGTGATTTTGCAGAAACTTCAGATCATTTATTATATATATAGTACAATAATTGTGCCAGTCGGGGGCTTCTTATGGACAATGGCACAGCCGATCACTCTACAATCAACCAAGAGAAATGATTTAGGTAGATTATGTAATTGTATATAATATATTATCATTAGAAAGTGGAAAAGAAACAAATAAAGAGTGACTAGATCTAGAGTGTATAATATTCAACTAAGGAGAAGATTTCTGTGGTGAAGTAGATGCAGAAGCAGGGGGGATACCAGGGAAAGGTGGTATATGGATTGGTGGAAGAGGAAAAGGGAAGGCTGGTGGAGGTGGAGATGGAGGTGGTGGTGACGGTGGAGTTAGGCCTGGAATTGGTGGAAGATGAAACCATGGTGCTGGTGGTGCAGGTGGTGCTGGAGGAGGCTGGAAGGGGTTTGGAAATAGTGGTGCAGGAGGTGCTGGAGGAGGCTGGAAGGGGTTCGGAATTAATGGAGCTGGCGGTGCCGGAGGAGGCTGGAAGGGGTTTGGAATTAATGGAGCTGGTGCTGGAGGAGGCTGAAATGGATTTGGAATAAGTGGAGCTGGTGGAGGCTGAAAGGGGTTTGGAATTAGTGGAGCTGGTGGAGGTTGAAAAGGATTTGGAATCAACGGAGCGGGTGGCGGCAGTATAGGAGGAAGCAACGGTGGAGGCTGAAGGGGGTTCGGAATCAGTGGCGGAGGAAAAAAAGGGTTTGGAGGGAAGAAAAAGAAAGATTCAAGACGATGCTGGACTGCATTTGGTTTCGTTTTACACAGGATGGGTTGTTTCAATGGCTTGAAGCTGAAAACCCCGGCTGAAAAGACACAAGTCCCATGCTTTCTCAACACTAGACGGAATGCAGACGAAGTTGATATCGAGGCCACCGCATCGCAATCAGGCTCACCGCTTCTAACCAATTTCACCGAACATCCATCGACCCTCTTCACCCTTTTGCTAACCGAGAATGGAAGCTGAACTTTGAATTCACCATGCTCATTGGTTTTCACTTCCTGCACAAAACTCGACCTTGAACTTGAACTTGAACTCGTCCTCCCATCTTTGCATTCCACAGCAACAGAAGCACCTGCACGTAAAACTACATCAATGAAGACCAGAAGATGGAGATGGAAACTTTTAGACGTGTTCGGAACTGGAACTATACCTGAAATGAAATGGCTGCTACTCATGGAAACATCCTCATGGAAACATGTAGCTTCACAATAAACAGTTCCAACAACAACTGCAGGTTTCTTCTGATGATGATGGCCATGGCTACCCTCTGACAAATCAATAGCTATACAACTCCACAATATTATTAAAAGGAAGAACCAACCCATTTTTCAAGCCTCTTTACTTCCCAGGAAGTTTGTCAATAACAATTATTTTTCAAGTATACGCTGTTTATAAATAAGCCCCCCTCTACTTCTACTTTATCTCAGGGATCCCATAATTTATTGAATCCATCTCAATAACAAAATAGAATATTATTCATCTTAAAGATTTTAGGATCGAATAATTATATTTATAGAGTATATATGTATACATTATTAATTGATTAAAGAAATAAACAAATACTAATTTATAATTATCTAGATTAATTAAAAAAACTACATCAATCATCCGAAAGCATAGTAAAAACCGGGGAAGATTGGTTTATTTCCTATAATCGAACAGCTCCAAAGCAACGTTAATTTTCAGATTTTAAAGCTCCTAGGATTCAAATCGCAGTCGCGGTCGTATTTTCGGTCATGTCGTTTTTAATGTTATTGCGGGTATAGCGAATATATCGAAAGACAGTGCTACTGTTATTTCGCGGGAGCTATCGCGATCACAGACCGCTATTTAAAACCATGTAAATGACATTTGTCTAGTTTCGTTAATTGGGACATTATTACAAATGTAAAGATTTGGTAGTCGGATAGGGTAAAGCAGAATATTGCATTTCGAAAGGGGTCCCTGCTGGTTCACGAGAACGTTTAAGACAACCGCAAAAGAACTTCACGTGCCTTGGGTCTCAGAAGTCAGTGCCATGACAAAACTGGCTGTCAACTTAAAAATGGAAGTCCAAGAGATTGGATTTCCTTTCCTTTTCTCGCAAAACAAAACAAATTGTATCGTCTTCACGGGCATCGAAAACAAAAGAGACAGTATATTGTTGTCGTTTTCTTACTAGACAAGCTGTAGAAGTATCTTATAAATATTATAATTGTGTATGAATGCATATATAATCTCTTGCTTTTCGTTTGCCAATGATGTTTTGCAACGCTATGGATAAGCTTTCCCTCTCTAAAAACTCTAGTTGATTTGTAAGATACTGTTTTACCTTGTATCAAATTTTAAGGTAAAAGAAGTTCGTCTTCCATTCATTCCCCTGGCCGTTGATGTTATGAAATCAAGTTATTGGCCCTTAACCCCTGATGGATGAAAGCGTTGACAATGTAGTGGTATGTGCTGAAACTCGTGGTTGATCGATAGGCGGTGAACCTCAAATTCCTATATATTTTTTTTATATTTTTTTTATTTTAAATATGTTTTCATTTTCTTAAAATTATATAAGTTTATCCTTTACTAAGGGGGTCTGAAATTTACAAGGATGCTGAAAGGAAAGAGAGTTTAAGAAATACGGGTTGAAAAGAGTTTATGGACATTTTATTATATAGCCCAATGACTGGGATTAACTTTCTTACACCGCAACCATCCAACCGAATTTGATTGGGCTTATAAAATCAGCTGTCAAACAGTTATTACTTCTTAACATTCATCTCGTTTTTGTTTGTGTTCACGAGCTGAGAGACACAACATGAAGATTGTGGTGGTGTCCTTCCAACTGTTGAATAATGACAGGCTTGATGAGTGCTTTCGAAACTTGTCAATCAGTTGGGATATAATTGACTTACAGTTGAAATCTACATGTTTGGATTTAATATGAAGAACCAAATTCGCTGTCATGGCTATGATATTATACATGTTCTCCACGTAAATCAACTCTCAGACCATATAAAACTATTTTAAGACGCGTGATTTCAAAAGTAACATCAACCAGACTTTGGTATTCTACTTCCGAAATAGATCGTGACACATTATGTTTTTTTGGTACTACAAGATACAAGATATGATCTGAAATTTACACATATTCAAGGATGTTCATTGTCATTACTTCTTCAATTTGTATCAACAGATGTGAAAAGCGTTGAACTCAAATCTATAATTATAAGCATATGTATAATGTTAGCATAAAGTATGACACAAAATCTTATAATTAATTATGTTATATGTATAAAATGTCATAAAATTAAAAATATAGATATCGTAATTTATAATTCATTCTTGATGATTTGATATGATAAATTTTGAATTCTTGATTTTATATCGATCACTTAATAAAATTGTTACTAATATTATTATTTTGTAATAAATCGATCACTTAATCATTATCATTTATAACCTAAATCTTAGAAATTTGATGTGACACGCTTGGGTAACAGAATTAACAATATTTGACCACGTTGGTACCCTTTTTAATAGAAAAGATTAAGATACGAGAGGAAACTAGCCTACATGCTCTTAATAGAAATTCCCTACCTCTTAACCTATTTTTCTTACACGTGTTTCCTTAATAAATAATGTTGCACCTGGTTTGTTTTATGATAAATATATTTTTCTCCTTGTTATATTTACGTTATTTGTGACTTATATTTTTAAAATTTATTTTGATTTGTAAATATACAAATATTAAAAGTTAACAATAGTAAATAAAAAAAAAGTCATTGTGACATTTTATAATATATATCATACTTTTATTCTATATAAAAAACATTATTTTTTAATATAATTAAAAGTTTTACTCAAATAAATAATTAATTAATATAAATATTTTTTAATTTATTTTAACATCAAATAACTAAAAGGATTAAAATCATTTTATTTGGTGTTAAAATAAACTAAAAGTAAAGAAATATTTCTAACGGAGTTGGTTCAAATGGTAAACAATTTGATATCGTTTAAGTATGTCTCAGGTTCAAGTTCTTGTATATGCATAAAATATCCGTTAAGAGACTCACCCATTAAAATTAAGTGTGTAACATGGGTCAATTCAGATTTGTCAAAACAAAGTCCTAAAAAATCAGGAGGGCAACAAAAATGAGGAAAATATTTATATTGATTAGTTATTTGAGTGAAACTTATATTATATTAAAAATAATTTTATTTATTTATTATTAAATAAAAATATAATAGATGTATGAATTATCAAATATCATGACTACGTAATTTTATTTTTTATGTTGTATTTACTATCGTTAACTTTTAATTTGGGTAAACTATACCGATAGTTTCCTGTATTTTCGGTACGATGACTTTGGTCACACAAAAATTAAGAGAAAATGATATCTAATGTTATTAATTCGTTTGATTTAAATCCATAACGTTATCGACTCGTCCAATTTAAATCTCTCCACAGTTGACTTCCGTTAATTCATTAACAAAATTATTACTTGACAATTAAAAATAAAAAATAAAAAATCATGTGGTCCCCACCGCCCCCTTCTTCTTCTTCCCCGATTAACCACCCACCGTATATTTCCAATGTTAAAACCCCCATATCACAGTTCTAGTTCTTGGTCCTTCTTTGACGAGCATTGCTACACCTTTTTTGGTCAAAACATCTCTGATGGTGGTGTCAGCTGATGAAGGATTGGGATGAATCCAACAAGAGGTTCCTCGAAGAGAAAAGAGTTTCAGTTTCATCTTCATTGCTTAACCACCACCACCCACGGTATGATTATTATCAGCAAGGCATTTCAGCCCATCAAAACCAAGGGCTGAACCTGAACCCGAAACAACAAAAGGAAGGCATCAAACTTTTTGGTTTTGGACAACTCTTGGTTCCGATAGTATCAGAGAAATGCTTTACGTGGACTTTTGTTGATATGAGGAGAATTTATGAATTTGAAGTTCGTGCTTGAATATGTTTCTAAACTGCGTTGTGAAGCCACGGATTCCATTCAAAACCTTTGGTTTTTCGACACAACGATTCCGAAACTGGCGATTATTATCTTACCGGAGAGTAAAGACCAGTTCATCGGCAACGTGTTGGGTTGTGTCTTTTGGGTTAGTAGGTCGAATACCTAAAAATTATCTTTAAAAGAGTTTTTAAGAAAAACATCAATTAAAAATGAGCTGATCTGCGTTTATAACCAAAAATTCGTTCTTTTTAATAATAGAAAGGGATTCGTGGTCGGTTACGTTTAGGGAAGGATTAGCACCCCTACAACGCCCAAATTGGTACTTTTTAATTATAAATTGTCTCTAGTATTAAAATTTTAAAAATTCAAAAATATTTAATTTATATCTTATTTCAAAATTATATAAATATTTATTTATTTAAAAACATCAGAAAAGAACTTAAGATAGCTCTTTCCTTGATATTGATAAATATAATTTAAATACTATTGTTTAATTTAAAATACCAGAATATGACATCCAGTTGTATTGAGACTGTCCTTTTCTTCGAATTTAAAAAAAATATCAAAATAATTTATTAAATATATATAAATAATTATTATATATATTATAAATAATAATAATAAAAGTATTTAAATATATAGACAAATAAAACAATAAAAATACAATTAAAATGATATATTAAAAATAATAAAATAGATGAAAACATTTAGAATTAGTGACTAAAATATAGTAAAAGTAAAATTAAAAAATCTAATTCATAATTAATCAAAATATTAGGGATTAAACATGCAAAATTAAAGGACCGAATTAAAAGTATTATAAATTGATTTAGGACTAGAATGTAAGAGTTACAAGTTTGGATGGCTACGGAAAGGGTTTAACCTTTAGTTAATTACACATACCCTCCCCCTTAAACGACGTCGTATGGAAGGGGTTTATTAACGCTAAACCGGCTGGCCCTTCGGGCTAACCATTCATTTCTTCATTTCTCTCTTCTCTCTAACAGAGAGAGAAGATTTTTCTCTGGCTTCTCTCTAAATTAGAGAGAAGCCGGCCGGACAGCCGCCGCTGTCGGGCTCCGATTGCTGCCGCCGGCCACCGTTAACGGTGGCCGGAAATTACAAAACCCACCCCAAATCAAAGCCCCTGTTTTTCTATATCTAGATCTAAGGTATTTTTAGCTTAAAACCTTACCAATCGTCGTAGATCTAGGATATATCTCTTCGACGTTTCGGTTCTCTGATGACTGTGGAGGCTCTCACGACGGCGATTTTCTCGGTAAGTCTCTTTTTCTCTTCTTTTGGTTTGTATTTCCTGGGATCGTTGGGTAGTTCTTGCTTGTTGGTTGCTGTGTTCTCTTTCTCTGTTTTTTTTTTTCTATTTTTTTCTTGTCGTTCTCTGCCGTCTGTGGCTGTCTGTTCTTTCGCAGGTATGGTGGCTTTTATAGCCACCACGAGGTTCTGTTTGGACCGGTTCCGAGAGGGATGTCTAGGTGAGTCACCATAGCTATGCTGGTGACTCACCATGGAGCTCGATTTGGGCTGCCATCTGGTGTTCTGGAATTTACGGCGGTGAGGTGGCGTGGCAAAAGCAGCGTCGGCAGCGACTGGTTGGACCATCTGGCAGTGGAGGCGTCGGCAGCAGCGTCTGGAAGTGGAGAGGCAGCTTGAGCCTTCTGGAAGCGGCGGCTGGGAGCTAGATACAACCCTAAATGGGTTAGGGTATATATTTGGGCTTTTGGGTTGGGCCGGATTTGGCCCGTTTGTAATAATAATTAATAATAATATTAGTAATAAATAATAAAATATTAATTATAATTATAATAATAATAATTATAATAATAATATAATAATAATAAATTTAAATGAAAAAATGAGTATCTTCAGCTGCCCCTCTTTGCTCATTCTTGTGTTAACAAGAATAGAGCAAAGACGAAAAGATAATAAGTTTTTCATTTGACTTAACTTGGATCATAATGGAGATATTGAATAAATTCTTCTCTCTCTCCAGATGAGTTCCTCTCATTATGAACTTTCTGCTGGGGATGATGATGACCTCCTTTTTTCTGTGATAGAGTCATTCAAAAGGTTGAATAAGCTCTTGATGAGTTCTTCTCATTATGAACTCTACCTGGCAATGTTGATCCATCAAATGATGAATTCAAGCAAAAGGTTGAACAAATTCTTCTCATTATGAACTTTCTGCTGGGGATGATGATGACCTCCTTTTTTCTGTGATAGAGTCATTCAAAAGGTTGAATAAGCTCTTGATGAGTTCTTCTCATTATGAACTCTACCTGGCAATGTTGATCCATCAAATGATGAATTCAAGCAAAGGTTGAACAAATTCTTCTCATTATGAACTTTTTCTAGAAAGGCTGATGCTAATCTATCTCCTTTCTGTGATAGAATTATGCAAAAAGTTGAACAAGTTCTTCTTATTATGAACTTCTTCTTTCTTCTTCAGATGAAGAGTTCTTCTCATTATGAACTTTCTCTGGAAATGCTGATCCATCGAATGATGGATTTGAGCAAAAGGTTGAACAAGTTCTTCTCATTATGAACTTCTTCTTCCTTCTTCAGATGAGTTCTTCTCATTATGAACTTTCTCTGGAAATGCTGATCTATCGAATGATGGATTTGAGCAAAAGGTTGAACAAATTCTTCTCATTATGAATTTCTTCTTCCTTCTTCAGATGAGTTCTTCTCATTATGAACCTTCTCTGGCAATGATAATCCATCAAGTGATGAATTCAAACAAAAGGTTGAACAAATTCTTCTCATTATGAATTTCTTCTTCCTTCTTCAGATGAGTTCTTCTCATTATGAACTTTCTCTGGAAATGTTAATCCATCAAGTGATGAATTCGAGCAAAAGGTTAAACAAGTTCTTCTCATTATGAACTTTTTCTTCCTCTTCAGATAAGTTCTTCTCATTATGAACTTCCTTTGGAAAAAATAATTCATCAAGTAATGAATTCAGGGAAAAGGTTGAACAAATTCTTCTCATTATGAATTTCTTCTTCCTCTTCAGATGAGTTCTTCTCATTATGAACTCTAACTGACACTGCTGATCCACCGGGTGATGAATTTAAGCAAAAAGTTGAACAAGTTCTTCTTCTTCAAATGAGTTCTTCTCATTATGAACTCTAACTGGTAATGATGATCCATCAAATGATGAATTTATATCTTTGCTAAAATCTTTGAAATTCCTGTCAAATTTTAACATGGATAAAATGAATGAAAATGATCCTATTTTGCAAATGTCTAAATATGATGCATGAATGTTGATGCAATTTTTCATTTTATTTCAAAATGGTGAACTCTATTTTCCTCCACTTCATCATTTATTGCCAGGGTCACCTCTGGATATCAGTGTAGCAACTTATGCTATCAAGCTTGCATTTCTGAAGAACCATCTGATCAACTTGTATCTTTATGTCTTCTTTGCTTCATGAAAGTATCAGAAGAATTGTTTCACTTGTGGAACTCTTGCTATAGTCAGAGCTATGACTTTGATGCCCCATCTTGTCTTGGATAAAACCAACTTTATTTGTTTGGACTTGTGTAGAAATCCCATAAAGTTTTCATCTTTGAAAAGAGAATCTGTCATCTTTGAAAAGAGAATCTATCATCTTTGAAGAGTGTAGATGTAGATATGCCTGACTCAGCAGGGATTAATTAGGAGAGTAGAGTCTGTTCTAATTTGACTCTTTAAACATATCACAAGGAAGATTTATTCCAATTCCTTTCATGTCTCCACATATAATCAGATTTCGAATAAGGCAACTTGGACCATATCATGTCGAGATGCTTAGCAACAACTTGTCGTTCAACCTTAGTTGGCTCCACTAGTTTCTTGTTGTCAAAATTTTCATCTCTCCTTCTGTGAAAAGAAAAAGTCTTCATTATATTTCACTTTTAATCTTGAAGTTGAAGAAGACAAAATTCATCTTGGGTCAATAAATGGAAACCATATGATTGCAACACTGGTTCAACACCATAATCACTGGTTCATAAAACATTTGACAACACATTCATCATCTCATGTGGCTTCTGCTTGGATTTGCCGGTCAAGAAACTTCTTTGCATAGTGTTTAAAACTTTTGTATAATGTCACAAGACCATTTGAGAACAAAACTCCATGGGGATTCAAGTGTGATGTTGGTATGACCAAAAAATTAGTCAAATCCACAAGATATGCTAGTGCTAAATTGAAGAAGAGACACCAACTGATCTTGATATCATCTCGGGCAGAGGCAAAGTGTGATACAGATCACGTTTTCTTCTGTAATGAGCGTTGTAAGAATTAGAAACATATCAGCTATAGGATCCACGTACAGAAAAAGGTCCAGGGAATTCTTGCTGCTGGGTATGAAACGCGCATGATAAAACCCAATAGATGGAAAATCAGTTCATCTTGGCTGGCAATGATGACCCCAATAACAACGTGAATAACAGTAATGTAAGTGAGTCGAGTATTCCTTTCCAATGTCATCAAGTAAGTAAAAACTGATGTGAAAAACAGCTTTTATAATCCCAACAGTATGGTTGAAACTAACTGCCAGGAACCTCAAAGAAATATTTTCAATTATCACTGATACAGAGAATGCAAAATTCAACGCTGAGATCTTGAGGAACTGAACCCTGGATCGAGTAGTCTACCTGGGGACCATTTTTATCTCTGTTGGGTAGATATTTGTTCAACAACAGGACCCTGATGTAAGTGTTTGATGAATGAAGAAATTATGTATAGTCAGCTCAACTGTCACTGTTTCATCATTTTCATTCTTCATACCTTTCTGTCTTATTGTAAATATTTGTTCAAGTCAATGATCTTGACATAGGATGATGTGGGCCTTCAGCATGCCCCAATATTTACTGATATGAACGTTCAAACTACATCAACATTCTTCAGATGATTGAAAGGGGCTTTCAGCATGCCCCGACATTTGTTTCTTGTCAATCTGAGCCTTCAAAATGCCCCACATGGATCTGTCTGAAGGAACCTTTAAAATGCCTCAACATTGGCTGATACAGATGCTAAAAGTATGCTCAACATTACTTCTTGTTGAGACGGGCCTTCAAAATGGCCAAATATTCATATTGCTGCGAGCCTTCAAAATGCCCCAATATTCTATTTCTGGTTGAAAATGGGCCTTCAAGATATCTCTCTAGATCTGTTTGATTCACTCTCAATGTCTATTTGACTGAAATGTTATGATCCATCACAAGGTTCAATTTTGACAATGCACTGTTGTAGGTACTTGTAGCTTTATTCGTGTCCCAAATCTATTTATCTTGAATACTCTCATTCTGGTGTCACTAAACAGTAGTGTTATCAAGTAACTGAAATTTCTTCATGTTGTCACAAACTTAAGAAGTATTCAATCATTCTGACAGAAACGTCTGAGATATGTATCTTCTGAATGAGGTGACCCTTTTCTGTATCTGGAGGGATTTAGTCAGACAGAGAAGTGAAAATAGTTTGGTAATTCGTTCCAGGCTGACACAGTGGCTTATCATCTTTCAGTGAAAGCCATCTCTGAAATATACTTTTCTGTGGGGAGAGAAACCAATTTATGCGAACAGTAATCTGATGCAATAGCAAGACTACATATACAGTGGTACAGGCTCATAAAAATCCATACCCATGCAACATGTTGATTCTGATAATAATTCATCTGATTATGAAGCGATCTTTCAGGATGGTTTCACATATATTGATAGTTCTTCTAATATCGAGGAAATCATGAATTCTGATTCTGATGAGGAGAGTAAACTGTTATACTTGACAAAAATGGGATTCTCAGAGGCTGAAACTTCAATAACCATGGAGAGATGTGGTTCAGATTCATCAATTGCAGAATTGACAGATTTTATATGTGCTGATCAAATGGCTAAGGTTACTGACGTACTTCTTATGGTAGAAGATAGGAAGCCATTATGCAATGATCCCAATTACAAGCAAAGGCAAAACTTGGGCTATGATTTGTGGAAAAGGAAGAAGCTGAGGAAGCTTGAAAAGAAGCTTCTTAATGAAGATGATCATGCAGTTCATCTTTCAATTCCAATGATCGGTTCTGGGGTTCCTACCGAATCAGATCAGATAACTCAAAGAACACTTCCAGAAGATGCTATTGAGTCTCCTTATTTCTACTATGAGCAAATTCATCTTCCAAATTCAATGATTGGTTCTGTCCAACCAGATTAGATAACTCAAAGAACACTTCCAGAAGATGCTATGAACAAATTCATCTTCTAAATTCAATGATTGGTTTTGCCAAACCAGATCAGATAACTCAAAGAACACTTCCAGAAGATGCTATGAGCACATTCATCTTCCAAATTCAATGATTGATTTTGCCAAACCAGATCAAATAACTCAAAGAACACTTCCAGAAGATGCTATGAGCACATTCATTTGTTCCATTTAATGTTTGGACTGGGATATCACAGTACTTATTCGATGTAAAGCCAGAATTTGTAGATTCGAAGCATTTTCCTGCTATCACACTGAAAATAGGCTATATTCATAATCTGCCAATTAAGAACAGAGTTTCTCTTATTCTGCTTCCTCCATGTGCTGATGCTTTTCCCTTGACAAAGAAATGATGGCCTTCTTGGAATCCAAAAATAAAGTTGAACTGTTTATAAACATGTACAGGAAGTGCCAAATTAACAGAAAGGATCTGTAAGGTTCTTGAAGCTTATGACAATGAGCCACCTTAGAGTGTCCAGAAGTATGTTCTTAATGAGTGCTGAAAATGGAATCTAGTATGGGTTGGAAGGAATAAAGTTGCTCCACTTGAACCTGATGAGGTGGAAATACTTCTAGGTTTCCTTAAAAACCATACATAAGGATCTGTTTAGAGACATGTTTCCTAGTGATATCAATGTCTTGTTTCTTTTTTCTGGAATCAGTGCTGCAAAGATCGCCTTCTACTGTCTTAGTATATCTTTGAAAACAGAGGTGCAAGAACTGAATGGTGATCGGTTGGAGCAATTGATGAATAGATTTGGCGGATTCGACCTTGTTGTCGGTAGCATCCCGTGTAACAATCTTACCGGAAGCATAAACATCATCATGATTAACTAGAAGATTTTTGTTGGTGCATTTTCTTGTAATGACTGTTACGACAGCTGTCTCTTCTGCTGCTCCAAAATACACACTGCCATATCTCACTCTTCCTTAACTATGGAAAGGTTTAGTTGATGGTAAAACTGGTTATCTCAACTTTTGGAATCCTGTACAGCATACAAGTGTAGAATCTGTTCCAATATCTTATTTTGTGCCCTAAGTCCTCAAATTCAAATTCAGCAATCTTCTGAAGGACATAATGGGTATCATCTTGACAAAGAAAGTGATCGGCATAGAAGAAGTAGCAATGATGTATCAAGACTTGAGCCAGCATCACGGTATAACCAGAGTGCAGGTAGTGACTTGCTCATGGTTCTATAATGTAATCTTCTAGAGAACATGAATTGATGGTTGGAGAAAATAATCTGTCTGGTGATCCTTATTGCCCTCAGTATGATAAACGATCTTTCTTGATGAGCTGCTAATAATGTCATAGGAGAGTGTCACAAGTTCAATTCTCCAGACTTTCTGGCTTCTTGGACCACTTGCCTTCAAAAATGTGAAGTGCTTCATTATTCTGGCTTCGTTCATTCTTTTTCTACAACAGAGGTAGAATAAGCAACAATTGCTTTAAGGACCTTCCTTATTTGAGACTGTACTGTTTGAAAATGTTTTTTCTCCTTTCTTTATTGAAGAATGAAAGAATTTTGCAAAGTATTACCCCTTTCAGGTTCACAATATAATTGAATCATAAACAAGGAGTTTAATGAATATCAAATAAATCAACTACACTTTTAAATCATTCAAAAATCATAGTCCTATGGAAGTGTCAAAATTATTGACTGATTTGAGGTGTAGGTTGATTTTGGTAAGTAGGTTCTTTCAAGTTGGTTCAGTATGTCGCTTCGGGCTTCCACTAACTTGAAGAAATGGTTGTTATGCTCATCTTGTAGAGATGCTTCTCGTTTCCAGAATCTCAGGAACGTTTTTGAGATGTGTGGTGCTTTATTAAGAGCTTAAGATCGTCTCTTATGTCGTTGTTGCACCATTCAATATTCGAGCCGCCTTTTCAGGTTTTCAACTCGAATCCTCCTTTGGTTTCAAGATGTTATTTAAAAATTTATATCTTAAACCCACCTTTATCATTTTTCATATCATGCATTAAAGATTTTAAAAACTAATTTTTGCAAATAAAAATCAATCTTGGAAGGCGGAATGAATTCTAAAGATATCATCTTTTACTTAGAAACCCATGTATGATTAGAATGGACTTTTCAGGTACGTAACGTAGGCCATGGCTTATGGTTACGAAAGAAAGGGATAAAAAGGCCCAAATAAGTGTTTAAGGGTAATCAAACCAAGGATCAATTCATTCTGATGCCGTCAATCTTGTTTTGTTTGACTTGGATCTGCCTTGCTGAGGAATTTTCCATCAACTGGATCCCTCTAGAGTGCCAAATTTTGGATTCATTTCCATTTTCTCATATCTCCAGCATTTCTTGCTCTTCTTGTTTGTACTTGATCAACCTTGTAACTTGAGGCTCAATAAATCACCCATCTTTATTCGATTTTCCTTTTTCTTTTTCTTTTTTTTTTCTTTTTCTTCTTCTTTTGCTGGATGAGTATAATACTTCAATTGCTTTGAGCACCTCTTTTTCCTTTTGCATTTTGGAGGTTTTCCATTATTCTTGATTGGATTGATCTTCAAGCACTCTGTATTTGACATACTTTGTAGTTCAAAACTTTCATGACTTCATGGAAACTTGTCTTCGTAATAAAACTGTATTGACAATCTTTATTCTTGTGAGCCAATATCCTTTACCTTGCCCCCTAATGTAGAGGGTGATCCTTGGTTAGAGTTGAATTAGAAGAAACATTATTCAGGCTCAAATGGGGACAACAAATGATATATATATATATATTAAAGGATAAATGAAACAATGCCGTTCATCATCTCATACACAGAAACCTTTGTAAAAAGAGGTATCCACAGGGGGATGAATATTCAAGATTAACTTTATTTACATGAAAAAATGTAATTAATGCATGATATATTTATTTCAATCAATCACTTTCCCCTTCTTCTTTGAGTATGCCCTAATCACTCGAAATTATCATCAATGAGTTGGTCCATGATGCCTCATCTAGTCTCTTCTTGCAGTAAAATTCACGGATAATTGAAAGTTTGGTTCTTTTGAGGTCTTTTGGTTTATGATGGTTTTGTGTTCGAAAAGACAAATGTGTGACTTTTGAAGTCATGTATATGGTGGAATGTAGTATCATCAATCAACTATACCCGAAAAGGTAAACATCTAGAGTTTGTGTCTCAAAAACAGGTAGAGACATTTCTTCAGAATCTCAGATAAATGTAGTGTCAGGATTTGGTTTTGGTAAGGGTCGAGTAATTGGCATTGGATGGGATATTGAAGATATAATTTTACCACTTGCCAATAGATCTATAACTCTTGAAAAATTAAAAGAATATTTAATCTACTTGATACTCAATAATCTCAAGATTAAAATTTGACTCCTTGCTCATAACCATAAAAGAAATACATATTTATTTATTGCACAAAAGGCGGAGAAATGAACAAAAAACATATTCAAACAAGATGCTGAAAATAGAAAGTACTACAGTGGTAGATAACACTTCCACTTGTTTATGCATCATTACTCCTCTATTATTGGGTGTGTACTTGGCCCAGGATTTTTATCCTTATTTGCCCCCCATTTCTTGATCGTTTCTTGTGTCAAGACTCCCTTGTCAACGAGCTTCTCTATTTCCTTTAACAGTGACCAACAATTCCCTGTTGAATGTCCAGATACTCCCAAGTGAAAATTACAGAAGATATTTTGATCATAGCAATGGGCATAAGGCTTTGGTGACACCTTCACCAATCTTGGTGTAATGTATTGACCTTTAACCAAATGAGGGTACAGGTCTGAGATAGATTCTTGAAACACCTTCAGAGTTTTTCTCGCTCGCGAGGCTATCACTTTCTTTAACCGTTCTGAACGAATGAATGCTCTCATGTTATTGAGGGGGTTCTGAATGCTCATTTCAGCTATAACTGGGGTAATATTAACCAGATTTCTTAAGTTGTCCTTTGCCTTACTGGTTTTTGGAAAATCTGATACATGTATCTGAAGTGTCTTCTAGGTTATATCTGCCTCATTCTTTCTTAGACCTATAGGCCAATCTCGAATTACATCCATGGGAGCCTTTTGATTTCTTTTCCCATTTTCTTATGCCTGATATTCTTCGTAGGATTTGGTTATATTAGTTTTTGTTGCAACAATGGTTTCTGAACATTGAACCTTAACCCCCTCTTTTATCTTGCATTTTTGAATTGCTTGCTCTAAAGGGTCTTGGAAATTTCCCTTAAGGTTACCAGGAACCTTAGCTGATCAATTTGGAATTCCAGTCTGATTTATCCAAGGAACTTCCTTATATGTCCAATTATCATTTGGAGGCCACTGTGATTGGTCAAGTTGTGGAGTAATTGATCTGGCTGAGAGCATTTTTGGATGCAACTTTTCACTCGAACAGTGGAAGGGAGGAAATTGAAATCCCTGCACATTCTTTTTCTTCTTGATCACTCTATAAGGTTTGGCACCATGTTTAACTGAATAAGACCTCACTGTATTTACCCCAGCTTCTTTCTTGACTTTAGTATTGTCAGAGCCTCTTATCTTGCCACTCTTGATAGCCATTTCGATGATTTCTCCACTTATGATGATGTCAGAGAAATTATTAGGGACAACCCCTATCATGTGATTAACATAAGGAAATTTTAATGTGCTGATGAACAAAGTAGTGAACTCTTTTTCAGTCAATGGTGGATGTTCTTGAGAAGCAACGTCTTTCTATCATTGTGAATATTGTCGAAAGCTTTCATTGCACTTCATATTCATGCTTTGCAACATTGTTCGATCAGGGGCCATATCAGTCATGTGCTTGTATTGACCCAAAAAAGCTTGAGCTAAATCCCTCCAAGAACGTATTTGAGTACGTTTTAGCTGATTATACCATTTGGATGCAGACCCGGATAAACTGTCTTGGAAACAGTGGATCAAAAATTTTTCATTCTCTACATAGCCAGTCATACGACGACAGTACATAGTGATATGATATTCAGGATATGTGGTCCCATTATACTTCTCAAAATTTGGAATTTTAAAATTTGGTGGAAGAATTAAGTCGGGGACCAAGTTCAGTTCTTTGGCGTCAAACTCATAAAATGACTCAACCGTCTCTCTAGAAATAGTACAGAATTCATTTGGCTTTAACCCAGAAGCAGTAAGACAGTCAGTAGGGAACGAAACTCCTGCCTGATACGGTGAGTTCTTAACAGCAAAATAAATTGGTGACTGAATTTCCTGAGGTACAGAGGTGAACTCAGGAATATGAACAGGTGTAACACCCAAAGAATTTGTGGGGTTTTCAACAAGACTCTTTCCAGCAGTCAAATGCTTATCAATCATTTCTTTCATATTGTTCAGTAGATCGATTTGAGAATTAGCTTCGATTTGTGCCAACTTGCTCCTCAATTCCTCTTGTATTTCTTTCTGCTTTATCTCAAATTTGGCTAGCCTATCTTCAGTTTCTTTAGACATTTTTCTTGTGTCGTGCTGAGCGTTCTTGCTTCAAGGAAAAACCAAGATCACTTCGTTTGAAATCCTTATTTTAATGAATGTTTTAATGTATTATGACAAAAAAAATGCAAAGATGCCAAATGCAAATGTAAATGTAAATATGTGAATGTAATAATAAGAATACAAATTGTGCAATACCAAAGCAAACATAACAGTATAAATGCAAAATGAAAAATGCAAGGATGTAAAATACAAATGTATGCATGAAAAGGTGTTACTCAAGAGTGATCATCTTAGAACAGATTTCATTGAACACAAAAGTTTCGGTACATCAAACAAAACTTTACATATAGGGATATATTTTATTCCTAATTTCTCCAAAGCCAAATTAGTTTATCAGCTTAAGGGACATATTGTTTGTCTGGACTGCAACTTCTTCCATGACATTCTCCTTAATCTTCTATGTCACTTCTCGGAGTTGCTCATTTTCCCTTGTAAGAGAACTTTTCTGTCCAAGAAGTTCTTGAACAAGATCTTCATATATGTTGCAGCTCTTTTTCAGCTTGGTGACCCCTGTTATCCACTCTTCTGGGGTACTTCCTAGACCAGCATTTTGAAAGGCTTGACTGATCTTCTGAAAATCTTCATGCATGGTTTTCATCTCTGTGCTCAATTTCTTGTTTTGGTCATTCAAGTCCTTCAAATAACATGCTTGAGCTTCATAAAAATCTCCACTACTCTGAATGCACTGACTGATGCTCTTACCATAGATTGCTTTTGGTATCAATCTGGTAGGATCTTTGTGTAATACTTTTGGTATTAATATAACCGGTTCTCTGTATACAGAACTTCCCTCGATCCTCGGAGTTTCCTCAGGATGTCTTTCCTTGGCCGCATCATATTTTGTTTGATCATAAAACTTTTTGTCCATTTACGATTTCTTTCCAATATGATGAACAATCTTTCAAGTCAACACCTTTTGATTATGCCATGATCATGTAATGCAAACAAAAGAAATTAATATGAACAGATTAGAGCAATGTAATATACATGAAAAAAAAAATAGAATAGTTAGTACCAACTAAAAAAACTGTATATCAATGTATAAATCTTAACCTCATGCTTTCTAGTTCCATGCTTTGTTTGGAAAATTTAACTTAACCACACGATTTCTAGTTCACATGCATTTATTCAGGAAAAAGAAAAGGAAATAAAATAAATTAAAAGCTAGAGCTTATTTCTCCTTTATGTATACCTATGAACAGAGTTTCAGTATTGTCTTAGATCAAAAGAATTTCTAGGGTTCATTATATGCAGAGTTTCAGTTCTAGGAGTAAAGGTACTTGAATTGTTCTTGTTGATGCCCCCTTGGGCTGTCAAACCCTCAATCCTAGTCCACTACAGACTTTAGCGGATCGAGTTCAATTCGAGAGGACACATTTCTCTATGCCTGACACGGAGAATAAATTCTCACGAAGACATAGAGCATATGAACCCCGAAAGTTACTTGCTAGGTCTAACACGGAGAATAAATTCTCACGAAGACGTCGCTTTCACTCCCACTTAAAAGGGACAAACTCAATTATAGAGCTTTATGTTATGCAAGTGTTGTGTGTGAGGAGAAATGTTCAAACCTCTAACAGATAAATAAAATAATTAATACCTGAATAAAAAAACAATATTAATATAAAAATAATAAATAATAAAAATTTGAAAGAAAAGAATTAAAAATTAAATAAATGAATTTTTAATTTCTAATTAATAGAGACAATTTATAATTAATTTTGAAGTTTGACAAATCCCCAGCGGAGTCGCCAAGCTGTCGTAACCGTTTTTCGTCCGGGCACGAAATATTTATTTAGCGGGGAAATTGATGTGAATAAATGGTTTTGAAAATAATTTGGGAGTCGCCATCGTCCTTTTGGGTTAGGTAGGTCGAATACCTAAAAATTATCTTTTAAAAGAGTTTTTAAGAAAACATCAATTAAAAAATGAGCTGATCTGCGTTTATAACCAAAAATTCGTTCTTTTTAATAATAAAAAGGGATTCGTGGTCGGTTACGTTTAGGGAAGGATTAGCACCCCTACAACGCCCAAAATTGGTATTTTTTAATTATAAATTGTCTCTAGTATTAAAATTTTAAAAATTCAAAAATATATTTAATTTATAATCCTATTATTTCAAAATTATATAAATAATATTTATTTATTTAAAAACATCAGAAAAGAACTTAAGATAGCTCTTTCCTTTGATATTGATAAATATTAATTTAAATACTATTGTTTAATTTAAAATACCAGAATAGGACATCCAGTTGTATTGAGACTGTCCTTTTCTTCGATATTTAAAAAAATATCAAAATAATTTATTAAATATATATAAATAATTATTATATATATTTATAACTATATAATAATAAAAGTATTTAAATATATAGACAAATAAAACAATAAAAATACAATTAAAATGATATATTTAAAAATAATAAAATAGATGAAAACATTTAGAATTAGTGACTAAAATATAGTAAAAGTAAAATTAAAAAATCTAATTCATAATTAATCAAAATATTAGGGATTAAACATGCTATTTCTTTATTTTATTTATTTAGTGACTAAAATAAACTTATTTAAAATTCGAATATCAGATTAAAATAAATTAAAAATATATACTCGGGATTAAAATATTATTTATTAAAACTAAAGGACTAAATACGTATTTATCCTAAATATATTATTTAATAGAAAGGACTAAAATAAATAAATCTAAAATTAAAGGACCGAATTAAAAGTATTATAAATTTGATTTAGTGACTAGAATGTAAGAGTTACAAGTTTGGATGGCTACGGAAAGGGTTTAACCTTTAGTTAATTACACAGATACCCCTCCCCCTTAAACGACGTCGTATGGAAGAGGGTTTATTAACCCTAAACCGGCTGGCCCTTCGGGCCAACCATTCATTTCTTCATTTCTCTTCTTCTCTCTAACAGAGAGAAGAAGATTTTTCTCTGGCTTCTCTCTAAAATTAGAGAGAAGCCGGCCCGGACAGCCGCCGCTGTCGGGCTCCGATTGCTGCCGCCGGCCACCGTTAACGGTGGCCGGAAATTACAAAACCCACCCCAAATCAAAGCCCCTGTTTTTCTATATCTAGATCTAAGGTTATTTTTAGCTTAAAACCTTACCAATCGTCGTAGATCTAGGATATATCTCTTCGACGTTTCGGTTCTCTGATGACTTGTGGAGGCTCTCACGACGGCGATTTTCTCGGTAAGTCTCTTTTTCTCTTCTTTTGGTTTGTATTTCCTGGGATCGTTGGTGTAGTTCTTGCTTTGTTGGTTGCTGTGTTCTCTTTCTCTGTTTTTTTTCTTTTCTGTTTTTTTTCTTGTCGTTCTCTGCCGTCTGTGGCTGTCTGTTCTTTCGCAGGTATGGTGGCTTTTATAGCCACCACGAGGTTCTGTTTGGACCGGTTCCGAGAGGGATGTCTAGGTGAGTCACCATAGCTATGCTGGTGACTCACCATGGAGCTCGATTTGGGCTGCCATCTGGTGTTCTGGAATTTACGGCGGTGAGGTGGCGTGGCAAAAGCAGCGTCGGCAGCGACTGGTTGGACCATCTGGCAGTGGAGGCGTCGGCAGCAGCGTCTGGAAGCTGGAGAGGCAGCTTGAGCCTTCTGGAAGCGGCGGCTGGGAGCTAGATACAAACCCTAAATGGGTTTAGGGTTATATATTTGGGCTTTTGGGTTGGGCCGGATTTGGCCCGTTTGTAATAATAATTAATAAATAATATTAGTAATAAATAATAAAATTATTAATTATAATTATAATAATAATAATTATAATAATAATAATAATAATAATAATATTTAAATGAAAAAATGAGTATCTTCAGGTTGTTTACAAGGGTCGTGGGAGATTAAAGTGTGGTGCGGTGGCCATAGCTACTTGGGTACTTTGTGGGGTGGCTAGCGACAGAGCTCCGTCTGTTATTAAAGCAGCATGTTTCGATAGATATGGTGACGGAGACGGCATGGGTGGAAGGCGATGGATATCTTAAAGAGTTTTGTTCTATTTTTTAATTGTTATGGGTTTAAGCTCAATAAGAAGAAAAGAATAAACGTGGATTTAAAAAAAATTAATTGTCATGTCAAACTTTCTTTAAAGGTTAACGGGAATTAACGGTTAAAAGACTAAAATCGAATGGATCAATAACGTTAGTTATCATTTCTCCTTAATTTTTTTGGTGACCAAAGTTGATCATAGAGAAAACTTAGGGGACTATTGGCATAGTTTACCCTTTAATCTTTATACAATTAAAAATTAAAATAAAATTTAAAAATATAAGTCATAAATTAAGGTAAACAAAAGAAGGGATAATGATATTTATCACCAAAATAAACAAGGCGCAGCATTATTTATCGAAGAAAACACGCATAAGAAAAAATAAATTAAGGTACAGGGATAGGGGCAGAAATAAGAGGCAGGGAGGGGATTTCTATTAACATGTTCTTGTATTCCATAATGTCGACCCTCGGTCAAAATAATGTATGCAACGTCTGTCGGGGAGTAAGGAAAACATGCAATCCAGTTGAACAACGCCAAGCCACCCCAAGCATAACCTCTGCTGATCTATTACACTCTCGAAGGGCAAAGGAAAATTGCACAATTCACGCACGAGCAACCGAATTAGCAATATGGGGCCCCATGGATCAACTACCACCCAAGACGGAAGTAGAACCGATCGCAAATACTGCTTCATTGCTATTCGTTTCTACAATGATTCGTTGCACTCCCAAAGTTCATGCAAGGGAAAGAACCTTGAAAATACCCCCGCAGTTCTACATCCAGTGCTGAGCGAACTACAATAGCCTTAGTGAAACCCCGAATCCAACGCCCTTGGTGTTTGAAAAAAATGTTAATCAGAGATAAAATAATAATAATAAATATTATTATATAATCCAACGAAGCAAAATAAATAAAACTTAAAGTAGAGACAAGAAATTGGTTTACTCATATTTGGCACTGAATCGGATGAGTAGAGTAACATAAATCGAAAAAGAATTTTGTTGAGGCATGTATGAATAGTTTCCTTAAGATAGATTCGTCCTCTCCTTGATGCTTCGAGTAACATTGGACGTTGATCTCACATGATACAACAACAAACGATCACAGCAGTAAGCACAACCGTAGTGATCAGTTGAACACAATCTTGCCTTTCTCTATCACCGGAAAGAACAAATTTGGAAGGAACTTTCTAAGTGTTATCTTTATTCAACTTTGAGAATTGTGTCTCAAAGTTGTCTTTGTAACTTGTGTTGTGTTGTATTTTAGAATTGTGCCTTAACTAGCCTATATATAGAGGAGGAAATGGATTGAAGGGTTAAGACCTTTCGATGAAATAACTTAATCCTTCAATTAAAGGACTTATCCTTTTGATAAAAAGTGTTTAACCTTTTCATGAAAGGATTTAATCTTTTCATGAAGAGAATTGTTGAATAAGTATGATTGAATATATGCAACTTTAAACAAAAAATTAAGTCCATTCATCAAGTGACATGACTTATTATTAATTAGCTATAAATAGCATTAATTCATTCAATAATTTTTCCAACAATGCCCCACATGAATGAACTTGATGGTTCAAACACTGACTCGATATGGTGATAGATTCTACGTTCGATATTTGGATAGGATAGGTAGGTGTCCCCCTTTGAACATTCCCTTGTGAAAATATGTTTACCTTACTAGCTGTCCAGTAGACGTGATGTCCTTGAACTATATTGTCGTTAGTGTAAGCGATGACATACCTCACACAAATATCTCACTGACTAGAATTTGGTTCTCATGGTTATGTCCATATAGCTGTGGACATCTCTTGGTTCTGTAAGAGTTTAGAGAACTATGCCCCAATAGTCTCTTTGAAGTTGCTCCACTTCACTTTCACATAGGTGACTTATATTGTTCGGCTCACCGAAACACATAGTGGTCATTAAAAGTGTTGCTTAACCTTTTCCACATTTTGGTCATTGTTTTCATCATAGGAATGGACTTGGGGATAAGAACCTCCACAGTGACCTCACAAGGTCTATGCAAGTAGGTTGTCCCATTGAACTTAGATCTTGGGATCTCTAATCAACTAAGTTGGGTTTTCCTTCACATAATGCCTTAATATTAATGGGCTTTAGTCACATTCCTTTCGATGTTTATCAACTTGATCTCGATTCAACTCATTGTTTAGCGGATCCACAATGTTATCTTTTGATCTTACAAAATCAATATAGATAACTCTAGTTGAGATCAATTGTTTAATGATATTATGTCGATGACGTATCTGCCTCGACTTACCATTATACTTATACAAGGCACCCCCACACTTTGATGTAATTATAGGAAATTTTTCTACATTTCCGTAACTCATATGGTGTCTCACCTATTTTCTTGTGAGTTACCTTATTTAAAGGTAACTTGCTAATAAAATAGCTTCCTCCACATGTTCTGTGAAAACTCAGAAAATGGCCAAATGTCATTCATAATTCTTTAGCAATCTTATGAAAACTATACACTTCATACAATGTATCTGACAATCCATTCAAGATGTAATTCCGACATAGAAACTTAGAATGCTTTCAAGCTTTAATGAAAACAATGTGTATCTCATCCTCTCTATGAATAGGAGGATCATCCTATATTTGACCATATTCAGCTTGATTAAATATAACATCTTATGTCGTTATGTCTTGAAATTCTATCCGTGAATTTCACATGCTTCTCGTTGTGGCTCACGACCACTGACATCATTGAATTTTATTCAAAGTATGAATAGAAATCAACATTTCAAATCACGAGTTAGGTGAATCAGCAGGGTTACCATTGTTTCATTTAAAACACGTAACCAGAATTTGTAAATATTCCAACAATAAATTGAAAGTTAATTCAATTTATTTTATCATTTGTTTATGTTAAACAACAAAATTTAATTAGAAATTCAAATTCTAAAACAAAATTTGTAACAATGTTGTTACCTCTAAACAATTTATGTTATCAACAATAAATCAAATAAACTTTGTTGAACAAAAGGGTTAAAATCCTGAAACATAATTATAGGCCCAATTTTTTTCACAGACATATCATAATTTCATTTCGACACCTTATTTATCGCAACGAATTTTAGTCAAAACTAAAATCCAACAATTGAGTAATTTCTGTTAAACGATGGGAATTTTGTAAAATTTAAATCTTGAAACCGAAATTCACAATCAACAATATTTTTGTTGAATTCGTTAAACGTCAAAATTTAGTAAAACGAAAACCCGAAACAAACTAACTTCTGTTGGACAATGGGATTAAAACCCAAACATAATCAATATATGTTGAACGATGATAATTTAATAAATTAATTCTCGAAACAGATTAACTTCTGTTAAACAATGGGAATTTAATAAAACCCGAAATAGTAGTATAAACTCAATGTATAAATATTATAAAATAAATGTTGAATGGTTACACATACTTTTCGATTACTTGACCAAAATTCCAATATTGCCAACTAGAATTTAACAATCAACATTCGGGTTAAAGCGAAACGCAACCACAGAGGACAAGGCTAGTGCTAAACTTGAATTGAAGAAATTTAATCCAACAAAGAACATTATAATCTAATAAGGCTTGGTGCACAAGTCGTGTAATACCCCAAACATCAGGTCAATGACTGAAATGTAAGGATTCAAAATTTAGTGGTTAAATTTGATAAATTTAAAATTTCAAGGACTAATTTTGTAAATTGGTGTTTATGACTTGTTAGCATAGATGAAAGAGTGTAAGGGCATTATGGTATTTTATTAGGATATGAATTTAATATTCCATTGTAAGTTATTAAAGCATGTGGTGAATTGAGGCTAAAAAGGAAAAGAACTGTCTGGAAGTTTGGCTCACTTTTCTTCTTCTTCTTCTCTTCCCGTGACTCCATTGGTAAGGTGAGATTGTCTCTAGTTGGTTATTCTTTTCAGTTTTGGGTTGGTTTTGAGGCACTGAGTGATATAGAAGCTTAAGGAAATCTCAAAGTTGAATAAAACTAAGAGATTACTGAATTATTAATGGATTAGTAAAATGAGTTTTTAAGGGATTTGATGATATAGAGTAGTATTTGGATTGCTAATGATATATTTGACTTGTCAAGGGTCTAATTAAGAAGTTAGAATTATTAGAAATGATTAAGAACATGTTTGAACATTTGGTGTGATTTTTAGTTCTAAGTGCTCTAAGAAGAAATTTAGATGTTATAAGGGGAATTATGGAGGTAAGTTAGCTAGGATAAGTGATAATAAGTTTGAGGGTATGAATGGAGATAAAAGATTAAGATTTAGGTGAAGAGTAGGAAAATTTTGAAGTGCAAGAGGTGAAATTTGGTAAGGGTATCGGTACTGGAAAAACAGTATCGATACTATAAGGGCAATTTGAAGGAAAATGGTATAAATCGGATGAACAATATCGATATTGATTGAAGTAGTGTCGATATTGGTGTGGGTATCGATACCAAAGGAAAGGTATCGATACTGTAAGTAGTGATGAAATTCAAGAATGCCAAAATGGTATCGATACCGAAATAGGTATCGATACCATAGAAAATAAGTATCAGTACCATAGTAGGAGTACTGATACTATTCAGCTTGAAATGTTGGAATAGGTGTTTCATTTCGTTTTTGTAAGTGTTAATTGATTATTCGTTAATGGAAGTTGGTATTGATCTTAATCCTATTGATGTATAGATTTGGATCGAAAGTGTACTGATCGAAGTGATATAGTAAAAAGACTGAACGAAAGTTGAAGGGATTTCGTATAGAACTTACGTGAGGAAAAAGTGAGTGCAACTCATTTGTTTTATATAGGATTTGAGGACGGCTTGCGATAAGCCAACCACGAAGTTTTCGATCGAAAACGATTTATTTATTGTATGCAATTATTTTTATTATGTTTTAGATAAAGTGTATTTTCAAAGTATTATTTTGATTTTATATGTATATGATTATGTTCTATATGAAAATAATCTATGTGCTAAGCGAAAGCGATATACGTGAAAGTGCCCTATATGTGAATGTACTCTATAAGAATAAGACACACTTTGAATAATAAAAGGAGAAATAATTATATGGTTAAAGCCCAAGGTATATATATATATGAGAATTAGAGGTATAGTTGGCATGCCAATGGTCGAGGTTTCTATGTGGTCCTTCGAGACAAAACCTATGTGGCCCTTCGGGACAAAACCTATGTGGCCCTTCGGGACAAAACTATGTGGTCCTTCGGGACAAATATGTGGTCCTTCGGGATAAATATGTGACACTTCGGTGCAAATTATGTGAGCAGTGGTGACTGCATAAGTGCACAACCTCAATGTACTCAAATACCTAAAGTTCTCAGTGGTATGCATTGGGCTATTACAACAAAGTGATATAAATTGAACAATGTGTAAAAGTATATATTCTTTTTAATGAAATGTAACTTGAATTCATTATGAAATGTTTTCTACCAGATGAATAAGCAATTATTTTTTAATGCTTTGTTATACCCATATTTGCCTCACTAAGTTGTGGGTTCAAAGAGATTAAAAGAGTAAGGCTAGGAAGGGACAACATACAAGGAAGGAATATCATATCAGAACAATTTAAACTAAAGGTTTTCTTGTTATTATGTAAATTGTTGGCATGTATTAAAATGTTTAAATTGAAATGCTATGATCCATTTTGTAATAATACTATTTTATATTTATGTAAATTATTAAGTATTTACTTCTAATGTGAGTTTGAATTTTCAATAGTAAATTGATTTAAGGTTTTCACCACTGGAAAAATAAATAAAAAAAGTTAAAATTTTCAATAAGTTTTCAACAAGTCAAAGTTTTAAAAAATCAACATTTTAGATTCGTATTTGTGTTGGGTACGGATTGGAAGTGTTACAAGTCATACCTTTTCACGCTTGAAACAACGTAATCCTTATCCAATTTCTGGAACTGCAGATTGGACTTTTTGTCCTTTGTTCTATTGCCTCCTTTTCATTCTCAATTTCTCCACTAGATATAGACAAATCAAAATAAACGTGCAGTGCATGGCTTTTAGGCAAATCAAAATAAAAGTTTCTCACTGCACAAAAGTTAGTGTGAATGTATCTCCAAAAAGTCTCAATCTTAGTTTCTTGCGTTCAAAGTTTCAAGGCAGTGATGGTAAATATTAATAAATAAAGAAAGAGGCAGTACATGCGTACCCACTAACCAATTTCCTGAATTATACCAGTTGAATGTACCTTTGCTTGACTATATTTTATTCTTCATTCAACTGCCTCCAATTCCCATGTTCTGCAATTTCTGTATGCGGCAAAGAAACCAGATTGCATTGATCTCCATTGTTTGGATCAATATGGAACCCGAGACCCCATTCATAATAGTCTCTGTCGGGCCTCCCTCAAAAGTGGGTAATCCACGTTTCTTTCTTTCGTTTGTATTTGTAATTCGTCTTTACTATCAAATAGAAAAATAAGAAAAAAACACACCTCGAAAGGACCTCTGATTTATTAGCGATAGTCGAGAATTAAAACCCTTCTGATAGAAAGAAAGTGATGATGATTTCCATGATTATTGCTTCCAACCAAGATATTGTTCTCCTCGATGTGGTTCTTTTCCCGCTAGTTATATCATGCTTTCATACCTGGACTTCGCATATTAGCACCACATTTCATTGATTTCTTAAGTGCTCTGCGTTCAATAGGCTTGGAACTTCACCAGAAAGACGCTTGGCTTTGTACGCAATAACTCCAAACTTTGTGCGCAATAACCCCAAACATAAAGGGATTATAACTATATATATGTGTATATATCTATATGGATTCACATTCCAAAGAAGCGGACTCGATCACTAAGCAAAATCAATTCATTTTTCCACTGGTCGATTGCTGCATGGCTTAGATTAAACTCAAAAATATTTCGTACGGATTAAAATCGTAAAATAAAATATGAGATGTCTTAAGATTTTTAGAAAAAATATTAATCCGAGATAATAATAATAATAATAATAATAATAATAATAATAATAATAATAATAATAATAAATATTATTATATAATCAAACTAAGCAAAATAAATAAAACTTAAAGTAGAGGCAAGAAATTGGTTTACTCATATTTAGACACTGAATCGGATGACATAAATTGAAGAAGAATTTTGTTGAGGCATGTATGAACAGTTTCCTTAAGATAGATTTGTCCTCTCCTCGGTGCTTCGAGTAACGTTGGCACAACCATAGTGATTAGTTGAACACAATCTTGTCTTTCTCTATCACCAGAAAGAACAAATTTGGATGGAACTTTCTAAGTGTTATTATGATTCAACTTTGTGAATTGTGTCTGAAAGTTGTCTTTGTAACTTGTGTTGTATTTTAGAATTGTGCCTTAATTAGCCTATATATAGAGGAGGAAATGGATTGAAGGGTTAAGACCTTTCGATAAAATGACTTAATCTTTCAATTAAAGGACTTATCATTTTGATGAAAAGTGCTTAACCTTTTCATGAAAGGATTTAATCTTTACATGAAGAGAATTGTTGAATAAGTATGATTGAATGGATACAACTTTAAACCAAAAATTAAGTCCATTCATCAAGTGACATGACTTATTATTAATTAGCTATAAATAACATTAATTCATTCAATAATTTTTCCAACACTTGGTGGTCACATAATACACCTTCACATGTCGTTAATCTCGCGTACAACGGACGGCCACTATCCGAATTAAGCTTGATCTAGTCAACAAGTGGTGGACTCCATGGAATCAACATATTCATAGAAAGGTGACTTCCTCCCTGCAACGCCACCCGAGAAATCAGTGCGTGGCCTCTTAAGTCGAGTGCTTTGTCGCAACACAATCTCATCACCTCTAAACTCCGGTTCAAAAATTCACTTATTATGTCGTGTCCAAAGGCACCATATAACTGACCCAAACATCAGATCCTAATCGGACCCCCACTTAAAAGAACATAAATTTCTTTTTTGAAGTAGAGACGAGATCAAAGAAGAACATCATTAACGGTGAAGTAAAAGATCTTTCGCTTCTTCCATGGCCAGAAAACAAAACTACCTCCAGGAAATCCATGTTCATTTCATCAGTCAATGTATGCACCAATCTTACCAAATCTTTTCCCATTTTGTCTCTGATTATGTTCACCCCAATAAGATGACTACACGAACCTTGTCTTTTTCAGACCCACAACCTAACATTTTGTTTCTTAACTCCATAGTTAAAGGTTACTCCCTTAATGGCCCTTTGAAGAAGCTATTGACTTTGTTTTCTTTAATGAAAACACATTGAATTTTTCTTGACGGATACACAATTTTGCCTTTGCTCAAGACATATTCAGGAAGCCTGTTTCACGAAAAATATTGTATTCTATGAGAGGACCTGACTGGTATTATGACTTCTCTGGAACAATTGGCATTAATCGCTGGAGCTCATATGCCTCTCTTTGCTCTTGGGATTTCTCAAGCTCTTATAGGTTGTAGCCTATTACATTTGTAACCCCTAAATTTATTGAATTAAAAGTAAAAATTAGGATTAAATTGATAGAATTGATATATATTGAGGATCAAATATATAATTGTATCAATTTTATTAATTGATACGTTAATAGTTTCGTTGAATGTTAACGACAAGCGACTTGATTTGCATTATTTGAATAGTTAAATAATCTGATTGATAAAATTAAAAGATCAATAGTCGAAATTAAAAAAGACCGTAAGTAAGTGGTCATAAATATATTTACCCTTAAATTTATAACACATCATCTTTTTTTAGGTGAAAAAGAGAAAATATGATTACGCAATCACGCTACACTATCATCTTCCTGCAGTTCAGCCACCACCCTGGGATGCGGCCCCTAGTACCAGTCAGCCTCATATTTCGTCCTATTCGCCAATTTTGCCATGCAATCGGCCACTCTATTTCCTCTCCTCTGCACTTGTTGTATCTTAACATTCCAATCTTGCTGGAGCAGCACCATTATGTGTCCCAAAAGAGTTATTCTGCCACTACTCTCAGCCTTTCATTGTACAACGTTTATAGCATCTAGGTTATCAACCTCTAAAATAACTCGTTGTTCCCCCATTTCCGAAGCACCTAAAAGACCCAAGTACATCCCCCATATCTCAGCCTTCACAAAAGAGTAAATACTAATGAATTTTGTAAAACCCATTCTCCATTCTCCAAAGCTATTCCTAATGACACCGCCACACGCTACTAACCCGGAGTGTTTCTCCTGATCCCCATCGGAATTCACCTTCACCCACCCAGCAAGAGGACGCTGCCACTGGATCACTCAGACCTCCTACTCTCCATAGGATTTCCACGCACTGGTACCAATTCCTACGCACGACTCACAATCTCTACAAGATGTTCACTTCGTTTGAGCATCGAACGATCATCCTCAATCGGTGAATTGAAAAGAATTGAGTTCCTTTGGAGCCATATATTCCAGACGATGGACCCAAATAGTAAATCCCAGTTTCCGGTTGCCTCACAAAACCCCGATCCTTACCAAGGTTTATTGCAATCCACTCGCGGACACTCGTATGGAGGAACTCCGATTTCTTATCACTCCTGACCACATTCGTCAAGATTGAGAGAGTGGATGGGCAGGATCGAAGCATATGTTGGAGATCTTCCATAGGATCTAAGCAAATAGGGCACCTACTGTCAGTAGTAAAGTGTTTTCTCACGCGCTCTACATTCGTCATCACTCGGCCGCAACAAATTAACCACAAGAAGAGCTTCACTTTAGGAATACTCCGGCACTTATTGATAATCGACCAGACTCAACGTGGCTGATATTCGTATCCACCTAAAGATCATACGCCGATTGAGAGGATAAAGACAATCGGCCGCAACAAATTAACCACAAGAAGAGCTTCACTTTAGGAATACGCCGGAACAAAACTAGTCTGGTTCTCTGAAACCCACACTGGAAGAAGAGGCTTCAGTTGATTTACTATTATCTTAGTAACTGCCTTATACACCACATTACACAAACTAATTGGTCTGAATCGACTAATCGTCTCTGGATGGGCGCATTTCGGAATCAAAATAAGCAACGTCTAATTGATGTTCTCGCACCACTGATCATTCTCAATAATAGACCGAATATATTTACACAGAGCATCACCTACCACCTGCCAATTTTTCTGGTAAAACACTGCGTGAATGCCATCAATCCCTGGTGACTTTAAGGGCGCCATATCGAAGATTGCAATACGTACCTCCTCATCAGACAATGGCATAGCTAACATGTCCATTTTGTCACGTGGAACACAAGGAAATCGACCACGATCATAGTGGATAGCACCTCTATTCTCTATTTGGAAGAGCTTCTTATAGAAATTCACCGCCAAGTTCTTTAATTCCTCTCCTTCAGTACACCAAACCCTGTCATCATTTTTCAGCGCTGTGATTTTATTCTGCGTCGTTTCATCATAACTGACGCATGAAAAAGCTTAGTATTTTGATCGCCAAAAAGAGTCCAGTTCGCACGTGCCTTCTGCCTCCAAAAACTTTCCTCTTGATCTCTAATACAAATTCTAACTCTTCCCGAAGTCTCGTTTCTAGTTTACATAAGTAATCAGAGTGATAGCTATGCAACGCTCTCTTGATCCCACGAAGTCGAGCTAATATCAATCTTTTGGTCCTTCTAATATGCCCAAAAAATTCGACATTCCATTCCTGAACTGTTGTAATAAACTCTTGCAAGTTTGTATCAAAATCCGTATCAGCGAGCCACACCGACTGCAAAAAATCATGGAATTGCGGATAATCATTCCAGGCTGCAATATACATGAACGACCTATTCTGAAAAATATTAAGCTCCACGTTGTGTCTTAAGAGGATCGGACAGTGATCTGACCTCATTCTATCAAGATGTCGAACATGGGAATTAGGATATAAGGAGCAGAATTTTCCATTCTCAAGGTAGCGGTCCAAGCATTGGTGCAAGTTCCCCCCCCCCCTTTTTTTTGATACACATGAAGAAACATAACTGATACACATGAAGAAACATAAAACTAATGTCTCAATTTGCCCGCTCCATCCTTATCTGCTCCCAACAGCTCCAGAAGATTAGTCGGGGGCGCCTGTATTAAGGAGAAATCATCCTCTTGAAGTAATGCCAAGTTAGCCAATTTATCAGCACATTTATTTCCTTCGCGCCAAATATGTCGTACTTCAACCACCCAACCTTCTTTAAGGATGTTTATGCATTCATTTACCAAATCGATATCTGAGGGGTCATCCATCCTTTCGCCATTGAAGAGGTTCACAACCCATTTTGCATCCATTTCTAGAATCAAATTTCTTAAGCCGAGAATTTTTGCTAATATCAGACCCTGTCGAGCCTCCCAAATTTCAGCGATCGAGTTGTTCACCCTTCCTAGTCGCAGCATGAACCCAATTTTCCAGTAACCCTTGCTATCACGGATCAGTCCTCCTGCAGTAGCCAGACCTGAACTCATTTTATAAACACCATATGTGTTTAAAATCCATCCACCCTCAGGCAGTTTTCTCCATTTAACCCAACAAGGATCATTTTCCATCTTTCTTTGAGAAGTTATCAAAGCTTTCTCTATATCTCTAGCAAACTATTTTTCATACTTTGCCACCTTAAACGGATCCGTTCTCGCATCTTTGAATACCCTATCATTTATGCTCTTCCACAGACCTGAAATAGCAACCATAAACAAGGAACCCCATTCTAAATCCTCTATTCCAGGCTTCTTTGAGAGGCAGTTTCTTTTCAACCAATTTTTGAAGTCCATATAGCCAAACTGTCTATCTTGTTCCCAAGCTTTTAGTTATTCCCAAGCGATTCTTGCTATGGGACATGTCCGAAGAATATGACTTATCGATTCAACTTCATTTCAGCAATCTTTACAATTTATGTCCTGAGTCATGTTCTTCTTGAATCTAACTTCATTTGTATTAAGTTTGTCCAAGTAGGATAGCCAAACAAAAAAACTGATTCTCTCGATGGTATTTGTACTCCAAATCCACTTAAGATTTTCCCCTTGATGGACCTCCATCTCCATGTTAGTAATAGCCTGATATGCTGAGGTTACTGTAAATTTCCCATCCTTAGTAAAACCCCATATGATTTTATCATGTTCCTGAGGATCAGCCAAGACAGAAATCTGGACTCTTTGAATTTCCATCCTTGTCTCTTCAGAAATCAAATGTTGAATTTCACTGATATTCCACGATCTATTTTCATCAATGTATACCTCTTCGTTTCTGCTCGGGTTATTCATTAAAGGATATAAGTTCTTCAACTGTTCTTTTCCTACCCATCAGTCCTTCCAGAATTTAGTTTGAGCGCCCGATTTAATTTTCCATTTGCATCCTTTTTTAATCAAATTACCAGTACGCAACAGGCCCCTCCAAGTGGAAGAGCTATTTCCTCTTGTTTCAACCTCCAAGAACTCCTTTTGCTTTAGATATTTTCCTGCAAACACCTTACACCAAAGACTTTCTTGTTTGATGAGGAGTTTCCAACTACTCTTCGCCATAAGTGCAATATTCATGGATCTAGCTTTATGTATTCCTAATCCTCCCAGTTGTTTGGACCTGCAAACTTTATTCCAGCTGACCAGATGATTATGAGCGTACTATGTGTCTCCTCCCCACAAGAAATTACTGTTTAATCTATCCAATTTCTTACAAAACAGAGATTGGGAGCATGGTTGTTTGTATCGTGTGTATTAGAATAGCAGTTGAGACTGAATGGATGAGTGTCCTTCTTCCCGCCATGGATAAAACCCGTCCTTTCCAACCTGTTAACTTCCTCATGACTTTTTTCGATAAGGGGAGTATATGTTCCTGAATTAACCTTTTTATGGATTATTGGAACTCCCAAATAGGTTCCCAAATTATCCGTAAGGGGAATACCACATAAATCGCTTAAGTGTTGAGCCATATTTGGATTAATATTTGGGGAGATAAAGATTTTTTATTTCAGAAGGTTTACCTAAACTCCAGATGCTCGACTGAATTCGTTTAGGCAGTTCCTCATATTCTGAATTTGATCCGAGTTAGCTTATGTAAACAATAGTAGATCATCAGCAAAGAATAAGTGACTAAGCTTAATTCCCCTCTTGAGAGCTTTTGAAAGGTTTCCATGTTCCCTTTCTTCTTTCTCCATGATCATGTGGGAAAGCCTTTCCATAACCAGAATAAACAAATATGGTGATAGTGGATCACCCTGTCGAAGGCCTTGCTTAGGATTGAAGGACTCGGTCATTTCCCTGTTCCACAGTGGCTCGATAGTGCTCGACATAATGCAAAATATGATGACTTTTATCAACTTTCCAGGAAAATTGAAATCTTGCAGAGTCTTCTTAAGGAATTCCCAACTAACATTGTCATAGGCCTTTTGGAGGTCAATTTTAGTGATCACTGCACCCTTACGTCCTTTAAGATTCGTCACGGAGTGGACCGTCTCCTGAATGATCAAGATATTATCCGATGTGCTTGTTCTTTTTAGAAAGTTGTTCTGGTAGGGGCTGATCAATTTTTGTAAAAGAGGACACAATCGATGAACTATAATATTGGAAAAGATTTTATAAGCCATGTTCAATAAACTAATTGGGCGAAATTGAGTGATGTTATCAGCTGCGACATGTTTCGGAATAAGTACCAAGAAGGTTCTTATGATCTTTGTTTCCATCCTCCCCAAATCCAATGCCATATTAACAAAATCACAAAGAGTGTTCTTGACGGTATCTCAATTCTGTTTATAAAAGATTGGCTGAATGCCATCCGGATCTGGGGCTTTCAGTCCCTTCATGGAGAACAATGCTTCTTTTACCTCTTCCATTGTGACATGTTTAATAAGATTGGTCATCTATTCTTCATTTAGTCTGGGCATGAATCTGTCATAATTCATAGAGAGTTGTACATATTCTTTCCCAACGAACAAGTCTTTGTAGTAATTGCATACATGAAGGCATAGAGTTTGTTTATCTGTTATCCAATTGTTCCCAATGTATAGACCAATTATTTTATTATATCTATGCTTTAACATAGTAGTAAGATGAAAAAACTTCGTGTTCCTTTCGCCTTTCAAGATCCAATCCAGTCTAGATTTTTAACACCAAATAATTTCTTCATGAGTCAAAGCTTGTTGATAGTCAGAGTCAAGGACCTTTTCCAATTCTTGAAGGAAAGTTAAATGGAAGTAGTGAGGGGATCTTTGGATGCCTTGTATTCGTTTGAGCAAGGCTTTATTGCGTTTAAATATGTTCCCGAAAGTAGTTTCCTACCATTTTATGATCGCATTTTTTACTTCTTCTACCGCATCAACAAGAGAATTTTTCTTTTTGTCCCATGCTGAGCTAAACACCGTATTAAACTCATCACGGGTAAGCCAAGAAGCTTCAAATCTAAATGGGCGTTTATCTTTGTCCATAGGAATCTCCAATTCCATGTTTACCAGAATCGGGTTGTGGTCAGAATAAATTCTGGTAAGGGTAACAACTCTGAGTTTAGGAAAAAAGTCCACCATATCAATATTATAAAGCATTCTGTCGAGTCTTTCCTGTAGAATAACTCTCCCTTGAAGATGTCTAGTCCAGGTGAATTTGCTGCCAACATAACCAGCATCCAACAGATTACATCTATTCCAGTTTTCTCGAAATTTTAGAATACGATCTATACAATCCGAGTTGCTACCTACCTGCTCATCCAACGTGGAAAAAATCATTAAAATATCCCACAATCATCCAAGGTTGGTCAACATTTCTAAAATAAGTGTAAATGTCCTCCCAAAATTCCTCTTTCTTAGTCGAATGCGGTTGAACATAGGCAATGGAGAGCAACCATCTCTTACCATTCTCTTGTATATCGCAGTAAATAACCTTATCAGTATGATGCTGAATTGTAACCTCATGAAGATTAGTGTTCCAAAGAATAATCAATCCTCCCCGAAGGCCCTGAGCAGGGACCTCAAAGTGGGTATCAAATTTCAATTTCTTCTGAAGCGAGGAACCAATACCTACCTTAGCTTTCGTTTCAAGGAGGCAAATAATGGTTGGGTTTTCATCCCGAATCAATTCTCTACAATTTCTGATAAAATCATTATTTCCTACACCTCGTTAGTTCCAAGAGATCAGTTTCATTCAGGTAGATTATTATTTGTATGTGCCTCTATGGCCATATTCTCGTTTATCCTTACAGTTTTGTTCCTGGCCAACTGGTTCGGTTTCCATTTCCAGCGCATCCAGACTATCATGTTGAGTAATATCATTTTCAACATCCATAAAGATTTTGTCCTTTTTCCCATCGTCTTTTCCATTTCCATGTTTGATTCCAGAATAGTACTTTGGTTACTCTCCCTTCTATGATTATTCCCTTGAGTTCTACCCTATTAATCTCTTTTAGCATTCAATATAGGAGATTGAGGTTTTTTGTATCTTATCCTAGATTTCCCTTCTCCTAAACTCCATACCACATTGTTACCTTTAATTTCATTGCTACTTTCTTCTCGTCTGGTAGACTTATTTTCCTTTGTGGATATTTCAGTCTCACTAGTATTTTCCTTTATTTCTTGAGATTGGTGTTTATTATCTTTTCTATTGTTGGTTTCTTCCTTATCAATGATGTTCAAACTGTCAAACCTGTTATTTTGGCGTACTTGTTGGTTTCTGCTTCTTTGGTTTTTCAGGTTGATTCTAGATCCATGTTGTCTCCTTTGAACCAACATCCAAGGTCCGTATCTGTCCTGGGTAACCTCTTTCTCTTCCCGTTGATTTTTCTTGTTTTCTTCCTCTTCTTGCATTTCTTGTTGGTCTTGATTCTTTGTTTCTCTGTTAACTTCCCTAGTAATGGGATTCTCCATCTGATTAACTAGACAATCCGTGGCTCTATGACCCACTACACCACACTTGAAACAAATAGAATGCATGACCTCATATTCAATATTGTAAACTTTATTTCCTATACGCACTTTAGACAGTAGAGGGGTATTAAGGTCGATTTCAACACATATTCTTGCAAAACGTCCTCTTGTTGACCAAGCTGTATGATAATCAATTTTCAGATGTTTTCCAACTAGTCTTCCTAAATTACACAGAACACTTTCCTCAAAATATTCAATTGGAAGACCAGGGATATGGATCCAGACTGTCGTGGAGGGAATACTCGCATTTGCTACCACGAAATTGGGGCGCCATCTTTGAACCGTGATGTAGTGATCCATTATCTTCCAAGGGCCTTCCATAAGGATCTTTGCTCTAACCACCATGTTTTGGAATTTGATTGCATAAAATCCTTAGCCAAGATCAATACACTCGAACTCACCCTCTAATTTCCATAGGGTTGTCACCCTGCTGATAAGGGTTTTGTAAGCAACAGTTTTGCCTAAAATCTTGATGATGAGAGCCTTTTTCCAAGTTTTTCTCAGTTTTTATTTTAATTCTTGGGGGACTTGATTGTCGGAATATCATCCCCTTCCCAATCTTTCTCTTTGTCTGAATCTTCATCTTCAACTTCAATCGGGATTTGAAAGTTACCGACAGAAGAGAGGGGCTTATTAAGGTATCCCTCCATGATTTCCTTGGAGCCTCTTCTTCAGAAATGTTATCCCCTCCCGTTGTTCGGATTCTTTTGAACTTTCGTTCCACTTTTCCTCCCCCTTCCACCGCCTGGGTCACCCCGAAAACCGACGAAGACTCTTCCTGCATAGGAACAAAACGGCGACCTCGAAAGAAAGAAGATTTAGAGAGAACTTTTTTTTTTCTTTTGGTTTTGGTGCAAGTTCCCCCTTGACCAAGTAAATGGAAATCCTTAGTAGCCCATATCCAGCGAACCCATTGTGTTGATAAAATTTACATAAGCTTTGCTACCGAGAGTACCTTTTGTCGAACCTCCTCGTCGTTCATCCAAAGATACAATTGAGTTAAAATCTTCCCCTAGAAGTCACGGTTCCGCACTGTCAGGATCAAGAGATAAAATTTGCGACCATAAATGCTTACGTACTGCTCCATCCAGGCTCGCATAGATCAAAGTGAAAAAAGTCCAATCTTGTTTATTGACACTTTTGAATCTGCCATGAGCAAATTGACTAGCAATAGTGGATATTTCCATATCCACCGTGTCATCCCATAATAGCCAAATACCACAACAAAATCGATGAGCCTCTACTCGAAAGGAATTCACAAAATTCAAGATTTTGATAATTTTGTTAGCTTTCCAACCACTAATACGTGTTTCGAAGAGTGCAACAACTTTCGGTTTGAATTCCTGCACAAATATTTGAAAATTCGACAAAATGTAGGACTTGTTGCTCCTTGTAGTTCCAAACATACAATCAATCATTATTAAGATAATAAGAGATATAACAGGCTCATGCAAGAGCCCCCTCACCCTGGACCTCCATATCTTCAAGATCGTCCATATTGTCATCATCACTCACTAATCCAGTCGCAATTAGATGAGTTTCAATCTGGCATTCAATGGCGGATCAACTATCGGGTCTAATCCTCAAACCTAATCTGCTAAGCTCTGTACCCATTCCTTTAGGGTAATCTGGTGACCACTAGTCGCTAACCTCCCTTTGGGACCTACATGGGTTCGTTCCTTCACATATTTCCCCATCCCTCCCTGGTGTTGTTGCACTAGTACTCCTTCCTTGCCCTTACTGCTTATACCTCTCTCCATGATGGACACTGCATTGTGGTTACCTGAGCCATGACTAGGTGCATGGACAGTAGTTTTAGTCGAGGAACCCTCCACTGTAGGGACAACATGAACTCCCTCCAAACCCCTAGTTCTTTGTTTTTGCTTCCTAGTCGGGTTAGAAGCGAGATAGGCCATATTCGTATTAACCGTGTGTTGTGTTGGATTTATTGTCAGGGTTTCAAATCACGGTCCGAAAATGTGATAGTTACCCGATACACCTGCAATAGAGTCCAATAGCGCCCGCGACGGCTGTAATAACACTCGCGATAACCGGTAAATCCGAAATGACCGAAAACGCGATCGCTACCACAATTTAAAACTCTGATCGTCGCCGTAGACTCCAACCCTTAGATTTAGCTCCTCTATCGTCCTGTGGTGCCTTCGATTTATTCAACTCATTATCCCTTGCGAGATTCTGCCCCTCCTCCGTTGCTTCCCCAGCTAAACCTCAAACCGTGAGGAGCCAGCGCCACCATATGGTTTCTCAACCATTTGACCTTCCTTTGCCACACCTCTGGGCTTACGTTTCTGCTTCTCTACAATTATCCATGGCCCATATAATGTCTCCCCCTGAGCTTCCATAGACGGACCAGCAATTTCCTTTATCTCGATATTCTCCTTACTCGTTTCCTGACCCGAGCCCCCAGCTTCCTTCCCACAGTCATGCATCACGTGGCCATAGATTCCACACGAGAAGCATATGCTACTTAATCCATCATAATCTAGTTTTTGAAAGAAGCCATCAATTCCGATGCACTACTTTAGTGGCTTGTTGAGGTCGACAATCGTTGCAAGTCGCGTAAACTTCCCTCTACCACCCTCTTGAGTATTATAATCCACATGCACAACCCTACCGACTGTTCATGCAATCCTACGAAACAAGGCTTTCGACTAGTATTGGTAGGGGAGCCCCTACAATCTTACCCAAAAAATAACTTGGGAAGGGTGTTTTTCTACTGTCGAGAACGACCGACTCCAAGGTTGCACCGTTAGATACAGGGCCAACCCAATCCATGTACCAAATGAATCTTTAGCCCAGAACAGCATTTTTGAGGGCATCATTTGGCCCAAACAAAATCGAAGCTTTTTTTAAAAAATCCATTTTCTCTGTCTTTTTTTTGGTAAATAGCAAAGGAATTAAGAAGACGAGTAATTTTTTTTAAATAATTTAATCCGATTGAAATCTGCGGTTGGGTTGGGAAAATGAAAGGGGGAAGAGGGTCAATTTTATTTTAGTAAAATTTAGGTTTTGAGATTTTGGCTTGGATGGGTTGATTTGAAGTTTTTAAGTTTATAACTGTTTTAAAATTATGGGATTAGGGAGTATTGGTGGGACCGATGTTGTGGTGGACGACGGTGGCAGTGGTGGCTGCGGCAATGGAGGGGAGTCTGTCGGTTCGGTTTCTTGCTCGATTTGCCTCGAAACGGTTGCTGATAATGGAGATCGGTCGTGGGCTAAGCTTCAATGCGGTCATCAGTTTCATTTGGGTAAGTCATGTTTGTCAAGATTAGGAATTTCCTTAAAGAATTGTTGGATTTTTTTTTTAAATTGCGATGGTAAGATCTGGGCTCAAGTTTGCTCATTTGATTTCCTGGGTGTGTCTAGTTTTGGTTTCATCGAAGATATAGATGAGTAAAATCAAAATTCTTTATTGTTTATGCTTCTTTATTAGATGGAAATGAAAACTCTTGTTTCCTGAAGAATGATGAAGCTTTGATGTTTCAATTCATTGCCCCTTTTTCTGTGAATTGCTTTTAAATTTTGCCTGTTTCGTTAGTTCTGTTGATGTATTTTGACGAGCTGCAGTTTTGGAGATGGCTACTAGTTGAATGTCAAGGATTTAAGACTAGATTGTTGTATTGGTTGGTGGGATATAGCTTTAGGAAATTATTTTTAGCATCTATTTTCGATGTTTGAATTGATCATCATACATTTTGTAATTGATTGTCCCCAGATTGTATTGGTTCGACATTCAATGTAAAGGGTGCAATGCAATGCCCTAATTGTCGAAAAATCGAGAAAGGTCAATGGTTTTATTCCAATGGTGGTCGTTCGTATCCAGAGTTTAATGTGGATGATTGGACACATGATGAGGACCTTTATGATCTAAGTTTATCTGAAATGGTAATGGAGCAACATTTCTATGCAAGTTCTTTTCTCTCCAATTTCAACATTCGTAGCAAACCGAAATGATTTTGATTGCCTTATTCGTATTTATGTTTCATTTTTGTCTCTAGATATGCCTAGCATTTTCAGCCTTGCCCTCCCACCCATTTCACTTTAAATGACCATCTTTTATTGATTTTTAGGCTGGGAATTTTTGGTTTTTTGAAGCTCTTGGTTAACAAACTGAGTTTCTTTTTACTAAACCTGTCAAATTTGAAAATTTAACAGTTTATATTTTAAATTTCACAATCATATGCCGCTTTACAATTTTATACGATCACATTCCTTGTTAGTCTTTTGCTTTTGCTTTATTTGTCTCTGTACATGCACACATTTTCTGACAGATGAGTCGAACTAGACTCTACTCACGGTATACTTATTTGGTTTTTATTGCCTTAGGCCTTAATCCCTTGTGCTTGATTGGTATTGGAGTTTTAGGTCACCGATAATCATCAATCTATTTCGTGAAAATGCTTCACTGATAATCATCAATCTGTCTCTGGTATGTTGACTTTCCTATGTGTTTTTAGTGAAAAGAACTCACTTGATGTGTTTACTGTTCTTGAATCTTTTGTTCAAATTTTGAGTGTTTGATCTATTTTGCTTCATATTCTGATTGAGAATTATGTTTTTTCGAGTTTAATGAATCAAAGTCATGGATTTAACCTTTGATTAGGATCAATTTTAATTGAAATATTGATGTTTCTGTATGCACACCAACTGTTTGACAAAATATTTCTGTGAATTAGCTTTTGATTAGGATCATTTTTAATCATATTCTAACAACTGTTTAAATCATATTCTGATTAGGAATTATGTTTTGTCTATTATACAGTACAAGTATAGGGGCATAAAATTATTATCTCACCCATGGCATTAAAACTCATTGAACCGACCCTTGTTAGATAGCTACCATAAATCGTCCATGGCCCTTCCGTTAGGACCTTAACATAATCAATGTTAACAAAATATTCTGATTGAGTCTCTATTTTATATTATCTTTTCGATCTAGTGCTTGAAATATTATGTCGTTGAAAAATTATTTAAAAACAATAGCACTGTCAGTAGACATCAATTTTATCATATCTCAATCATTATGTTAACATCCAACTCAGGCGATTATTAATTTTTTAACAAAAAAAGACAGTTTGAAACATATGAATAATATGTTATCATGATAAGTGTTTAATTAAGTCAACATTTTGTTTTTAAAATACTCTTTAATCTGGTTTTTGTGGCTTAATTGCTCATTTTCATTCATTTTCTATTCAGGACGTTAGATTTTGAAAATTGTACTAAAAAGACAGAATTCTACATTTTTTTATTTTCGGAATCGAAGCTGGACTAATGGACATGAATTCGAGCATGAAATATCCGACGGGGTGATGACGTCAACACCTTCTAAAAGATCCAGTCAGCTTTTCTATAAGAACGAATGAATTGGTCGTACGTTTTTGGAATACAGATTTGAATCAAACTCAATTTAGGATAATATTTTAAAATTATATTTTATCTTTGTATTTTATTTTAAATGGGTTTTAGTATTTCAATTGGGTTTAGGATATTATTTTAAATAGTATTTTAGTTTATCTTTGTTTTAGGTATTTTAGTTTAAATAGTTTTAAGTATTTTTATAAGGATAAAAGATATTATTTTAGGAATTATCTTTAGCTTATTTTTAGGAATTTAAAGGCTATAAATACCCTCTAAGGGTGAGCCTAGAAATATATATCTCTCATCTCAGAATTAAATCATATTTTTCTCTCTAGCTTTCTCTCTATTTTACGCCTACTTCTCCTATTTTCTTTTAGAATTACGTTTTCAATTATGCTGAGTATGACTTTGGTCATGTTTAGCTAATTTTCTTTTAACCCGAAGGCTAAAGCGAATGCTCAATTCCAAACGTGAGAATTGTAAGGTACTTAAATCGCTTCAGATTTTTCTCTCTATTTTCTTAGCTTACTTTTCAAATCAAAACGATTTCGACATTGGTCCAGATATTGTTATGGTTAACGTTTGAAGAAGGATTTGCTTATTGAAGCATATTTAACTTCCCGAGAACACACTTAGTAAAATTGTTTGCTAAGAGGAAACTGAGATCGAAATCAGTTATTGTTGAAGCGACACAATCCGAGTTGGTGGCGAAGAATTATCCTTGTAAGTCGACGTGAATCTTGAAGTAAAAATTTGTTTCAATGATCCGAGGAATTTTAGGCAAATCTGAAGTCTGAGGCTGCTTTCACTATAAGTTTCTCTTTATCTCAATATCTTTAAATTATTTATTTAATTATTTCTTTTATTTAATTCTTATCTTTTATTTTAAAAATTCTTTTTTTAATTTTACTACTATTATTTATTATTTTATTTTTCCTTTTATTGATTATTATCTATTTTATTTTATTAAATCTTTTCTAATTTACATGCAATTCTATCTCCTCATAAAATCAAGAATCAGTTTTACTGAATCAGAAACACCATAGTCTCTGTGGATCGACCCTACTTCTCTATACTACTTTTTCCTTTCTATTTAAGAAGCTGAAATTATTTTGATAACAAAACGATGGTTATCAAATTGGCGTCGTTGTCGGGGAACTAATGACAAGTACTGATTTATTTTTCTAGTTTTTGATTTATGACCAGAAAAACCCAGGTGAATTAGAAGATCTAGACCTGGAGATCGAAGCACGAGCATGAAGAATCCACACACAAACGCTTCGAGAAAAGAGAAAAAAAAACAAGAAGAACAAGAGCAAAGTTCAGAAACAGAATCAAATCCGGAGACAAACTTAGAAGCAGATGTATACAACGAAGATAAAATCCCGATGGCAGAAAAAGAACAAACGATCCGAGAGCTAGCCATAGCACCTACCACTCATACGTCATTATGCATCAATTTTCCTAGTGGCGAGATTCTGTTCAATTAAAGACGAGACTTATTCATTTTCTTCCCACCTTCCAGGCTTTCCCACTAAATCCGTACAAACTTGTTCGAATTCCACATGGTTTGCACTAGTATGAAACCATAGGGAGTTACCGAAGATCAAATTAAATTGAGAGCTTTCCCTTTCTCTTTAGCCGATTTAGCTAAATATTGATTATTTTATTTACCTCCAAATTCAGTTAATGCATGGGCTGACATGAATCGAATTTTCTTGACAGGTTCTTTCTAGCGGCTAAAGCATGCGAGTTACGAATGAGCATTCTTTTCATTGAACAAAAGACCGAAGAAAGTCTTTATGACTATTGTTAACGATTTAAAAAACTTTTCGCACGTTGTCCGCAACACGGATTAAGTGAGCAACGTTACTTTAATACTTTTATGAATACCTTTTACCAATGGAGATGAAAATGGTGGATGACGCCAGTGGAGGATCATTAGTCAACATGACCCCAAAAATAGCAAGATAATTGATTTCAACCATGGCAGGCAACTCTCAACAGTTTCTAAGTGAACCCATCCGATGGGTTCACGAGATAAGTACTTTTTCCTTGAGAATAAGTTAGACAAATTATTGAAATGGTTAATTCACTTGTTGCAGGAAAATCTGAAGCAACAAGAGCATGTGGGATATGAACAAAGCTAGACCATCCGATAGATTGTTTCCCGCTGATACAAGAAGGAGGCAATGTAGAAATCAATGTCGTAGGGAACTTTCCAGGTCCTCCACAAAGACAATACAACCCATACAACAATACTTATAATCCAGGATGGCGAGACCACCAAAACTTCAGCTATGCGACAAATCAAAGACCAACTTATCAATTAAGACATCCTCAACAGAAAATGCAAAAATCATCATTGGATGAACTCATAGGAAAGTTAGTAATTTCACAAGAAAGGTTCATTGCATCCCAGGAAAAATTCCAAAGCCGAACCAAAACATATCTTTAAGATTTAGATAACCAAGTAAGCTGACTGGCTCAAACTATGGGAAATTAGAATTACATGGAAGACTACATTCTCAAATGGAGTTAAATCCAAGAGAATGTTAGTGCCATCACACTCCGAAGTGGAAAAGTTATCTAACCCGAAGTTCCAACAGAAAAAGCTGCACATCAGAAAGAACAAGAAGACACACCACCTTCAGAAATACAAGGTACGTCTGACTCACATCCTTCTCTTTCTTCTTATGAGATCACGCCACTACCCTTCCCATCAAGGTTGATGAAGCATTATAAAAGAGCTGAAGAAAGGGAGGTCTTAGAGGTGTTTCCAAAAAGTTCAGGTCACATACCTCTTCTTGAAGTAATTCGACAAGTACCAATGTATGCTCGATTTTTAAAAGAACTTTGTACTACAAAGAGGAAATTAATAGGGCATGAAAAGTTAAATTTGGGACAACATGTCTATGTAATTTTTCAATGAAAGCTCCCACAAAAAATGAAGGATCAAAATATGTTCGCTATACATTGCAAAATAGGTTATTTTAAAATTAAACGTGCAATATGTGACTTAGGAGCTTCAATCAATGTTATGACATTTTCTATTTATAAAATGATTACTAACGAGCCTTTGAATGAAATAGGAATAACCATACAGTTGTTTTATCGATCTATAATCTATCCAGTCGGAGTAATGGAAAATATCTTGGTAAAGGTCGATGTATTATTTTTTCCTAACAGATTTATGTCTTGACATGGAACATGATAGGTCGATACTTATTTCAAGGTACTTATAGGCCAACCCTTCCTAAGCACCTCACATACAAAGATTGATGTAAAGTGGTATACTGACAATGGAATTGTTGGTGAGATTGTTGAATTTGATGTTTACAAATCAATGAAATGCCCTGATCATGTTGAAAGAATTAATTCTATTATATTATAGATCCTTTAATTGATTAATATATTGAATCTATTTTTTCTTATAATCCTTTTAAGGATCTTGAACTTTGTCACGAAGAGGAAGAAAGGGAGTTTGAAAATATTAATTCAATCAATTCTGATTTATCTTTATATTTCTTTAAAACTAAAATTTTACCTTCTGTTTTGCATGCACCTGAGGTAGAATTTAAGCAATTATCGAAACATTTAAAATATGCCTTTTTGGGTGAAAATGGAACCTTATTAGTGATCATCTCAAGTAAATTTTCCGAAGGAGAAGAGGAAGATTTGGTAGCAGTGTTGCGCTCTCACAAAGAATAAATAGGATGGACCATTGCCGACAATAAAGGATTAAGTCCCTCGACTTGTATGCACAAGATCAAAGTCGAAGAATGAGTAAAGCCATCACGAGAAGGACAACGCCGATTAAATCCACCGATGATGGAAGTAGTAAAGAAAGAAATTCAAAAACTCCTTGATGCTAATGTAATCTATATGATATCGGATAGTAATTGGGTAAGTCTGATTCATGTGGTTCCAAGAAAACGGGAGTCACAGTGGTCAAAAAATCAAGAAGGAGAGTTAGTGCCAGCAAGAGTTTAAAATGGATGGTGAGTTTGTATTGATTACAGAAAGTTGAACTCTCTTACTGAAAAGATCATTTTTCTCTTCCTTTTATAGACCAAATGATTGAAAGATTAGCTGGAAAAACTCATTACTGTTGCCTTGATGGTTTTTCAAGTTTTTTCCAAATCCCAGTAGTGTCAGAGGATCAAGAAAAAATGACTTTTACTTTTCCCTTCGGTACATTTGCATATAGACGGATGTCCTTTGGTCTTTGTAATGCAGCGACCATCTTCCAAAGAAGCATATTAAGTATATTTTCCGACTATGTGGAAAAAGACATCGAAGTCTTTATGGATAACTTCACGATTTATGGTAATTCTTTTAGTGAATGTCTTGATAATCTAACTAATGTGCTTAAAAGATGCTTAGAATTTAACATTGTTTTAAACTTTGAAAATGTCATTTTATGGTTGTAAAGAGTTAATTTTAGGCCATATTGTTTCCTCAAAAAGGATTGCGGTTGATAAAGCTAAAACATATGTTGTACGCTCACTTTCTTACCCCACAACTGTGAGGGAAATTCATTCTTTTCTTGGTCATGCAGGATTTTACCGCAGATTTATTAAAGACTTTTGAAGATAGGACAACCTTTATGCAATCTACTTCAAAATGATCAAGACTTTGATTTTAATTCAAAATGCAAGGAGTCCTTCGATTCATTAAAGAAAAAGTTTATTTCAGCTTCAATTGTTCAGCCGCCAGATTGGAATTACCCCTTTGAACTTATGTGTGACGCATCGGATACTAGCGTTTAAACCGTTCTCGGCCAGAAAGAGCCACATGTCATAACCTATGCGTCCTGAACTTTGGACTCGGTTCAGAAAAATTATTCGACTACGGAAAAAGAACTTTTTGCTTTATAAAAATTTAGATCTTATTTGTTTGGCACTAAAATCTCTGTTTTTTCTGACCATGCAGCTATAAGGTATTTGATGAATAAAACGGAAGCAAAACCGAGGCTTATCCGGTGAATCCTACTTTTACAGGTATTTAACTTGGAAATCAAAGATAAAAAGGGATGTGAAAATCTGGTTGCAAATCACTTGAATCAAATTCCCCTTTCCACATCCGAACCACCACTTAGAGAAGAATTTCATGAAGAAAAACTGATGGTGGCGCAAAGTATAGCTTAATGGTTTGCAGACATGGTTAATTATTTGGCCACATGTAAGTTATCATTAGATTTGCCGAGAGCTGAAATCAATCGAATTAAGCGAGAATCCCAATACTATATTTGGAACGATCCTTATTTATGGAAGCACTGCTCGGATCAGGTAATTCGACGATGTATTGCCGAAAGTGAGGTAAACATAATTTTAATTTTGTTATTCTTACTCTTACGGT
>NW_024062077.1:0-52666 GCF_006381635.1 Hibiscus syriacus | reverse complement strand
AATGATGCAATTAGATAACATTAAGGACTAAATTGATGCAAAAATATGATAGGAATGAAATAAGGATAGGTATAGAATGATGCAATTAGATAACATTAAGCCTTAATATTTTATCTATGTTTATAAGTTAAATTAATCTTTTATCTAAAATTTAAGACCAAATTAGTATTATATCTAAATTCAAAGGTTGAATTAAATAAACTATTTTTACTATTATATTCAATCATCAAACCAACATAATAGTTCAATGACCAAATAAGACAGATCAAAAATAAAAGTGATTAGAACATAACTTTTTAGAAACACGTGACCAAAATAAGATACTGAAAACAAAAGGACTAGCACTATAGTTACCCTTATATTTTTATATCAAACTCTTAAGTTTAATTTTTTGTTTACTTTTTTCATAAAATGAAAATATTTTAAAAGATATTGCTCGTGGGTGTTGAATGTGTATTAGGGTAGCAATATTCAAATAACAAACATATAAAAGAAGAATTCGAATATAATAAGAAATAGGACAAACTACTAAAATGAGGTTGGTATCGATATAACCGTTATACTTTAATTTTGGTAATATTACCATATATCTATTTAAGTGGTTTCAGTATAGCCACGTTGTCTCGACCGTCTTTCGGGTAGGCTGAAATTGGGCTTTGACTTGGATTAATGAATTGGAGTCAACCACCGATCATTTATTTTTAGATAAATGGATTGATCGGATACATTATTTCTTACCTGATCTGCGTAAGACCAAAGAGGTGTCAGATTCGGGAGTCGTTACAGTCAAGGAAGGGTTAGTACTCTTGAACTGCCCTTCGGTACTACATATTTCCAGTTGTCTTTAATTAAGAAAATTGTAACATAAATGAAAAGGTAAAATAACGACCCAAAACTTACCTCTGATTGATTAAATACCCTTAAAGGTAAAAAGTTAGAAGGAAAAAAGTTAAAAGAATAAAATAAAGAAATAAAATAAAGCAAAAGAAACAAAGAATAAAAATAAAAAAAAAAAGGTAAAAATAAAAATAAAGACAATAATGATGAAATATATATAATAATGCAAGATAAAAATAAATAATAAATAAAAACAAAATAAAAAATAAATAAGTGAATAAATAAAATGTATATGCATATAAAAAATATTAAGGAAAAAGTATATATAATATAATAATAATATAATAAGATAATAAAATATATATATAACTATAATAATAAAGAAGAAAAAAAGAATAATAAAAATAAACTTACTCTACTATAATTAATGAACTAAAAATGATTAAATTTGGATGGAGACAAAAAGGGGGAGGGGCCTAGGAAGAAAAAAGGTGAGAGAAAAATTATATATAATAATATATAAAATAAAGAAGAAAAAATAATAAAAAAAAAAAACTTACCCTACTATAATTAATGCGCCGAAAGAATGATTAAATTTGGGTGGACCAAAAAAGGGAGGGGCCTAGGAAGAAAAAGGTGAGAGGAAAATATATATATATAATATAATATGGAATAAAGTAAGTAAAAAAACAAAAAAAATATATACATATATGAAATATATAAACAATGACAAATGGTAATAGAGTAAAATAATAAAATAATAAAATAATAAAAAATAGAAAGTAAGAAAAATAAATAAATAACAAAGATGTAATTAATTATAGTAATAAGGGCAAAATTGAAGGGAAATAATTATGTGACCAATTAGGAGGATTTCAAGTAAAAATCGGATTTTGGGGGAAAATAAATACCAGAAACTTAGAGGGACCGAAAACACAATTCACCCTCTTTATTTCAGAAACACGTGGGTCGTGTGTGTTGCGGGTTGGGTTATGAGTCGATCCGTGGGCTTACTATAAATGCTAAACACCATAAACACACTTCATTTCCCCCATTATTCCAACTCGATCAGAACATAAAAAAACTCTCTCAACACTTCAATATGTTCTTCGTGAAAAAAGAAACACGTCCACACAAATTCAGAATCCGGCGGTCCGTCTCACCGGTCGCCAGTCATCGGCGGAGAACATAAAAAAATTGTTTTTTCTGAAAGATCTCTCTTCCCTTAGTTCAAATATCAACTTTTTTTAAAAAAAAAAACGCGTCGGGTGAGAGTAAATCTAAAATAAAAGTTTCAAATTTTTTTTTCTTAAATCGAAATGATTGAAGAACGAATACACCTCCTACATGCAAGCATCGATCGACAAAACAAGGTAAAAATCGCACCTTTATTTTGAATGGGTTTCGAAAGTTTTATAACTATTTTGCCTTTTTCCTCCTTTTCTTGTGAGATTTACATTATTTATAGTCTAAAAATCTATTCTTAGTCCAACTTTTTAGAGTTCTACTTGGACTAATATTGCTTGATATTTTGTTTTTGGTGTCCTATAAATCCATGGCGTTGCTTGTTGCCAAAAATTGGAGTTGGGGCGTGTTAGCAAGGAGTCGTGAGGTAAGAGGAGTCTTCGGCAGTTGTGGCGCTGATGGAGAAGGGGCTAGGGTTCTGGAAACCCTAGCTTACTGATGCGGGTCAGGCACAAGTGAACCGGGTCTCGGGTTGCTCAACTGGTTCTCGGGTCCAAGTCACTTGTTGGGTGCTATTGTTGGTCTGCTGGGTTATTTTGTAACATTGGGCCTGCAATTGTAAATAAATGGAACCCAATTAATATATGTGTGTAATATATGTTATATAATTATAATATATAATATAATATAATATGCATATGTTATGTGATATAATACATATATACTATATACTACAAAAAATAAGACATAGCACGTAAATGCCATATAACATAAATTTTCGTTCGGTGGAGTTGAAAAATTAACTTGAGTTTCAATTAAGAATAACTCTCTGTCGAATTGAGTTGTGGACGACTCCTCCGTCGCGAAGTCAAGTCCATCTTGAAATGATATGGAATTGAAGTCGTAGTTCGGAATTTGAATTGGAATGTGGGTTCTCGTTGCCAAATTGTAGTAAACATTGGTATTCTTCTCTGTTTAAAGACCTTGGTTAAAAAATTCGACTGGAAAATAGTTCCTTGACTCCATCATGTGGTCGATAGACTCTCGAAATCGAACTCAGAAATCTTCGTTGACAGATAGCTTTTCTCGACTTAAGTTGTACTGCCGGAAAACGGTTTCTTGTCACTAAGCAACAGCTAACGTATGTCTTCTTCTCGACTTGAAAACCTCGACTGCAACCGGAAAGTAGTGTGATTGATGTGTCAATGGAACTCGAAGGTCTTTGATGATAGATAACCCTTATCGCCTAGAGTTATGCTATAAATTTGATATGCCTTTGAGCTGAATGTAATCGAACTCTAAGGTCTTTGATGACATATAGCTTTTCTCACCTTGAGCTATGCTGCAAATTTGATGCGCCTTTGAGCTGAGTCTAATCGAACGCAAAGGTCTTTTGTTGGCATATAACCCTTCTCACCTTGAGCTATGTTGTAAATGATGTGCCTTTGAGTTGAGTGTAATCGAACTCGAAGGTCTTTTGTTGGCATATAACCCTTCTAGCCTTGAGTTATACTACAAATGTTGTGCCTTTGAGCTGAGTGTAATCAAACTCGAAGGTCTTTTGTTGGTAGATAACCCTTCTAGCCTTGAGTTATGCTACAAATGATGTGCCTTGGAACTGAGCATAGTCAAAATCGAAGGTCTTTTGTTGTCAGATAGCCCTTCTCGCCTTGAGCTATGCTTCAAATATTGTACCTTTGAGCTGAGTGTAATCGAACTCAAAGGTATATTATTGGCAGATAACCCTTCTAGCCTTGAGTTATGCTGCAAATGATATGCCTTGGAGCTGAGTGTAGTCGAACTCGAAGATATTTTGTTGGCAAATAACCCGCCGTGCCTTGAGCTATGTTGCAAATAATGTGCCTTGGAGCTGAGCATAGTTGAACTCGAAGGTCTTTTGTTAGCAAATAGACCTTCTTGTCTTGAGTTATGTTGCAAATGATGTGCATTGGAGCTAAGCGTAGTCGAACTCGAAGGTCTTTTGTTGGTAGATAACCCTTCTAGCCTTGAGTTATGCTACAAATGATGTGCTTAGAGCTGAGTGTAGTCGAACTCGAAGGTCATTATTGGCATATAGCCCTTCTTACCTTGAGCTAAGCTGCAAATGATGTGTCTTGGAGCTGAGAGTAGTCGAACTCGAAGGTATTTTTTTGGCAAATATCCCTTCTTGCCTTGAGCTATGTTGCAAATAATGTGCCTTAGAGCTGAGCGCAGTCAAACTCGAAGGTATTTTGTTGGCAGATAACCTTTCTAGACTTGAGTTATGTTGTAAATGATGTTCCTTAGAGCTGAGCATAGTCGAACGCGAAGGTCTTTTTTTGGCAAATAGCCCTTCTTGCCTTGAGCTATGTTGCAAATGATGTGCCTTGAAACTAAGTGTAGTCGAACTCGATGGTCTTTTGTTGGAAAATAGCCCTTGTTACCTTGAGCTATGTTGAAAATGATGCTCCTTTGAGCTGAGTGTAGTTGAACTCGAAGTTCTTTTGTTGGCAAATAACCCTTCTAGCCTTGAGTTATGTTGTAAATGAACACGATATCATTCGTCTTGAAGTTGAAATCATGGATGACATTGCTTCTTGTGGGCACGATTCCCTTCGTCGTGAAGTTGAAATCGTGGATGACCCATTCGTTGTGAAATTGAGCCTGGAATTGGATATCCTTCGTCGTGAAGTTGAAATCCAAGTATTGTATGGTGCTGGTGAACACGATATCCTTCGTCGTGAAGTTGAAATCGTGGATGGCCCATTCGTCGTGAAGTTGAACCTTAAATTGGATATCCTTTATCGTGAAGTTGACATGCAAGGGTTGTATTGCTGCTTGTGGGCACGATATCCTTCGTCGTGAAGTTAAAATCGGGGATTACTCTTTCGTTGTGAAGTTGAGCCTGGAATTGGATATCCTTCGTTGTTAAGTTTAAATCCAAGTATTGTATGGTGGTTGTGAACACAATATCCATTATCGTGAAGTTGAAATCATTGATGGTCCCTTCATCGTGAAGTTGAGCCTTAAATTAGATATCCTTCGTCGTGAAGTTGAAATCCAAGGGTTGCATTGCTGATTGTGAGCACGATATCCTTCGTCATGAAGTTGAAATCGTGGATGGCCCCTTCGTTGTGAAGTTGAGCCTGGAATTGGATATCATTCGTCGTAAAGTTGAAATCCAATGGTTGTTTTACCAAATTGGTTTTGAGTTGGATATCCTTCGTCGTGAAGTTGAAATCTAATCTCGAGTAAATTGTGTCGCTTCGAGTTCAATATCCTTCGCTGTGAAGTTGAAATTGACTCTGAATGAAATTAGAAAAATGTTTGTTGAGTCCAATATCCTTCGTTGTGAGGTTCAAATTGACTCTGAATGAAACTGAAAAGTTATTTGTTGAGTTCAATATCCTTCGATATGAAGTTGAAATTGACTCTGACTGAAACTGGAAAGTTGTTTGTTGAGTCCAATATCCTTTGTTATGAAGTTGAAATTGACTCTAAAAGTTGGAAAGTTATTTTTGAGTCTAGTATCCTTCACTGTGAAATTGAAATTGGCTCTGAAGCTGCAAAAAAATTATGTGTGCAAAAAATGATGAATATGATGCTCTTAAGTATGTCTAAGATGCATGCAACATGAATTAATTATGTTTTATTCCTTGGATAGAGCCTCATTTTTTTCTGCTGGTCATGTCCTTGGAATCGATCATGCCCCATTTTCTTCTCAGGTTATTAGTAATGTCACAAGTTCTATTTGATCTCTCGGACTAATTATCTTGTGAAATGCTCAAAATTTGGCATTGTTCGTTCTTTCTTCAATAGAGGCAAAATGAGCCTTAGTACCTTCCAGGACCTTTCACATTTAAGACTGTCTTGTTTGAAAATGTTTTTTTCCTTTCTCTTATTTAAGAGGGGAAAAAGGATATGAAAATAGAAGAATTCTGTAAAACATTGCCCCTTATTCAGGCTTACAATCGAATCAAATCATAAACATGAGTTCAAAGTATATCAAAAGAATCAATAGCTCTTTTGATGCTTTCAGAGTTATGGCTCTTTGACAAATGTTCAAATGGATTAGTTGGCTTTAGGTTGACCTGAGGTTTCAGCCATAAAAAATATGTCATTTTTTCGGTCATTGCAACATGATTTTTCTTTGGCTTGGCATTTTAATTGTATGCGGAAAAAATGACGCAATTAGCGTCATCAATTACTAGACCTTCTATTCTGGTTCTCTGAAAGCTTCCTTTTGTTTAAGTTTTGTAAGCTCCTCTAACAAAGGTAGTGCAGAAATATCGGTCTAAAAAAGAAATTCTTTAGTGCTCTTGTGAATTTGACTATAACAGGTGTTCCTTAATTCCCTTAGTCCATTTTTACCAAACTCCTTATTTAAATTTGTCATTGTCTGGCTAGCTAAATCCATAAAGGCGGGGCGTTTAACCAATTTCTCTATAGGGACAACTTAATATCATTGTATAGATATTATAATCACCTTTATCAGGCTAGCTGAATATTATCCATAAAGCCGGGGCGTTTAACCAATTGCTCTAGGGGGACAACTCAAGTTTTATTGTATATTATAATCACCTTTATCAGGCTAGCTGAATATTATCCATAAAGTTTGGATGTTTAACCAATTGCTTTAGAGGGACAGTTCAAGCTTTATTGTATATATATAATATCATAATCTGCGTATACGGGTCCAATATCTTAAGTTTGTCAAGAAGAACCTGTCATAGTCTAGGGTTTTTTAAAGTCAATGAATCTTATCTTTAGAGTTTAATTTCCAAGCAACTAACTTAAACTAGATTCACCTACTCGACTATTCCATCTGTGAAGATCATTATCATCACTGAACGTCTTAAACAAAAAGTATAGAAATATCGTATGCAAAAGATGCCCCATGTTGTCCGCACCTATGCACATCTAAATACCAAGCCTCTTTTCATTCTTTTATAAGAGGAGAAGGCTATATCGGTTCTTGTAAGGGAAATGTATGGTGTTCGGGCTTTTCGAGGTAAAGTCCTTGTTTTGTCACTTTGTCAAAGATCTGTAATTCTGAATCATTTACAGTGTTTTTTAATTCAGCTGATATTCAAAGAATTTCAAGTTGTAAATTTGATTCAATGCTTAGCCTAAATTCATTGAAATATCCTCATAAAAAGAATTATGTCAAAGTTCAAAAGCAGGTTTCAAAAAGAAATATGAAATAAATCCTTATTAGGATGCCCGACTTGCCCAAGGAGCATTCATTTGATTCAAGCCAGACAACCGTGAAATAATATGGTCAACCAATAAGTTCTGGTTCCTAGTGATGGAATCCAAGGTACTTTGTTGATTTTGATTTATTTTCTTCCAGTTTCTTCTGTAATCTTAGCATGTTCTCTTCAAGTTGAGCAATATTGGCTTCCATTTTCCTTTGTGTGAGTGTTGTGAGGATGACACGTGTTCAAAGCTTGTGGAGGTACGTCCAGTGTTTGTACCCCTTTGTTAGTTCATGTGGATGCAATGAAAAAAGAAAAATTATGCGAAATATGCAAGAATGCATGATGCATGAAATGTTCGAGGCATTGATCCAAAAAATGTGTATGTTATTGTAAATAATCCTTATTGGGGACAAAAGTGTTATGTCTTAAGAGACAAAAAACATTTTCAAAGTATAGACCCCGAACTACTTCCAACAGGTTGATTCATCTTCTTCCTTCTTCTGTCACTGGTTGAATACCTTGTCGAACCATTCCGGCTTCTCTGGCTAAACTGTGCAAGTGACGAGCTGCTTGCTCCAAAAAGTCTCGAATGAGTGCATCTCTGACTTTTACTCTCTGCTGAGTCGGTTCCTAACGAAAGTGTCATTGGAGTCCTCCATTGATAGGAACTATCTGAAGCTTGCTTCTTGAATTCGTCAACAATGGTCTCCAGCTTAGCTAGGGTTTTGTCAGTTTGTTCTTGTTGTCTTTGAAGGGATTTTCCAGATCAGTAACATTTTTCTTGTCTGCCCCTGCAAATTTCGCCATCCCATTTTGGAAAAGTTGACTTTTGACGTGCTTGGTGTAAACTCGATCCATTCCGAGTCTTTTCTAACCATAGCTGGACTTCTGAGCTTTTCATCTCTTGTATTATAACCCCTTTGTTCATTAATACATATCATTTACGTTTAACGAACACATTTTTGGTGGATCAACACCTCTTTTGAATGATGCAAATGATAAAAATAAAATAAAAGAGAACAAAAATGAAAAGAGTTAGTGACGTAAAGATAATAATCAAAACAATCATGAAAATAAAAGTCTTACCCTACATGATATCTACCCCACATGATATCTACCCACATGCTTAGAATCCATACTGGACATGATCTTTATCCCACAAGTTGATTTTGAACAAGTCCTAACCGCATAAATTTCTAGTTCACATGTTTTGAACATGAAATAAAGAATGAAATAATATCAAAGCAGCCTAGAGTTTGAAATGAGGTTTTGGGGTGGGCTCTAATTCCCTGTAATCTCCCAGTTTAGGTTCTAAAAAAGTACCCGAGTTCTCCTTACTGGTGCCCCTTGGGTTTGCCAGACCCTTAGTCCTAAGCCTATAACAAGCTTATGTGGACTAAGTTAAACTCGAGAGGATACATTCCCTTATGCCCATACGGAGAATAATTCACACGAAAGCATAAGGTATATGAATCCCGAAGGTTACTTGCTAGGCTCATACGGAGAATATATTCTCACGAGAGCGTCGCTTTCACCCCACTTAAAAACGGGTTTGGAACTCAAGTTTAGAGCCTTAGATGAAAAATCGAGTTTGACAAGCTGAAATCATTGAGAAAACTGTCAGTACAACTATTTATTCGATAAAACATAATCAGAAGTAAGTAGTAAGGATCGAAAAATTACCTTAAAATTTAAACTTACACTTTTCATTAAAAAGACAACTGAAAATTACCTTAGCCTGACTCACTTACCTATCCCCAGCGGAGCCGCCAAGCTGTCGCGACCGTATTTCAGGTGGGCCTGAAATTGGGCTTCGACTTGGATAAAATGAATGGGAGTCGCCGCCGATCATTTATTTTTAAATAAATGGGTTGATCGGATACCTTATTTCTTACATGATCTGCGTATGACCAAAGATGTGTCGGATTCGGGAGTCGGTTACAGTTAAGGAAGGGTTAGCACCCTTAGACTGCCCTTTCGGTACTACATAATTTCCAATTGTCTTTAATTAAGAAAATTGTAACTTAAATGAAAAGATAAAATAACGACCCAAAAATTACCTCTGATTGATTGAACTACCCTTAAAAGATAAAAATGTTAAAAGGAAAAAAGTGAAAATGAATAAAATAAAGAAAATAAAAAACAAATAAAATAAAGCAAAAGAAACAAAGAATAAAAAAATAAAATAAAATAAATAAAAAATAAAAAAGGGTAAAAAAAATAATAATAAATAAATAAATAAAATAAAGACAATAATGACGCATATATAATAATGCAAGATAAAAATAAATAAAAATATATAAAAAACAAAATAAAAAAAATAAGTAAGTGAATAAATAAAATATATATGCATATAAATAAAATATTAAAGGAAAAAGTATAAAGAATATATAATAATAATAATAATAATAAAATATATATAATAACTATAATAATAATAAAGAAGAAAAAAAGAGTAATAAAAAACAAAACTTACTCTACTATTATTAATGCACTAAAAATGATTAAATTTGGGTGGAGACAAAAAAAGGGGAGGGGCCTAGGAAGAAAAAAAGGTGAGAGAAAAATTATATATATAATAACTATAATAATAATAAAGAAGAAAAAAATAATAAAAAAATAAAACTTAGCCTACTATAATTAATGCACCGAAAGAATGATTAAATTTGGGTGGAGACAAAAAAAAGGGAGGGGACCTATGAAGAAAAAAGGTGAGAAGAAAAATATATATATAATATAATATGGAATAAAGTAAGTAAAAAAATAAAAGAAAATATATACATATATGAAATATATAAACAATGATAAAAAGGCAATAGAGTAAAATAATAAATAATAATAATAATAAAACAGAAAGGAAGAAATAAATAAATAACAAAAGATATAATTAAATATATAGTAATAAGGGTCTAAATTGAAAGGGAAATAAATTAAGTGGCCAAATTAGGAGGGTTTCAAAGTAAAAACCGGATTTTGGGGGTAAAATAAATTCCCTAAAACACAATTCACCCTCTTTATTTCAGAAACACGTGGGTCGTGTGTGTTGCGGGTCGGGTCGTGGGTCGATTTGTGGGCTTACTATAAATGTTAAACACCATAAACAACACTTCATTTCCCCATTATTCCAACTCGATCAAAACACACAAAAAAAAAAAACAAATTCTCTCAACACTTCATGAAGAACACGACCACCCAAATCCAGAATCCGGCGGTCCGCCGCCGATGAAAAATTGTTTTTTTTCGAAAGTTCTCTCTTCCCTTAGTTTAAATATCAACTTTTTTTTTTAAAAAAAATCGCATCGGATGAGAGTATAACTAAAAGAAAAGTTTCGAAATTTTTTCTTTTTTTCTTAAACCGAAATGATTGAAGAACAAATATCACTCCTACATACAAACATCGATCGACAAAACAAGGTAAAAACCACACCTTTATTTCAAATGGGTTTTGAAAGTTTTACAACTATTTTGCCTTCATTTTTCCTTATTTTCTTGTGAGATTTACATGGCATTTATAGTCTAAAAATGCTATTCTTAATCCCGACTTTTTAGAGTTCTACTTGGACTAATATTGCGTGATATTTGCTGTTTTTGGTGTCCTATAAATCCACGGCGTTGCTTGTTGCCGAAAAAATCGACGTTGGGGCGTGTTGGCGAGGAGTCGTGAGATAAGAGGAGTCTTCGGCAGTTGCGGCGCTGATGGAGAAGGGGCTAGGGTTCTGGAAACCCTAGCTTACTGATGCGGGTCGGGCACAAGCGAACCGGGTCTCGGGTTGCTCAACTGGTTCTCGGGTCCAGGTAACTTGTTGGGTTGCTGCTGTTGGTCTGCTAGGTTATTTTGTAAACATTGGGCTTGCAATTGTAAATAAATGGAACCCAATTAATATATGTGTGTAATATATGCTATATAATTATAATATATAATATAATATGCATCTGTTATGAGATATAATACATGTATACTATATACTACAAAAAATAACACATAGCACGTAAATGCCATATAACACGATCGGACGAAAATATGTGTCGACACACCTACTAAACAAATGACGTAGTTGATGTGGATCTCTAACTCCCCGTTAGTCAGTAACCACATTAGCTACGCCATCTGTTTAGTAACGATAAGTGGCTACATTGAAACCACTTAAATAGTGATGTGGTCATGTTGCTAAAATCGAAACTATGGAGATCATATCGACACCAACAGCATAATTATGTGGTCATTTGAGTAGTTTACCTTATTGAATTCTTTATTCAGCCTGCAATGGGAAGGTATCTTCACTGCCTTTCTATTGACCATTATAGAAAGACAATGAGCTCAAGCGATACTATCCGAGCTTACGCTTTAGAATACCAATATGGTTGGGAATGTATATAATACACACCTGGAATAAATAAAGCGCTCGTATCCAACACTAATCCGAATCCGGCTTAGAATTACCATGTAAGAGTTTGAACTAATTCTGCTAGAGCCTACGCTTTAGAATACCAGTATGGTTGGGAATGTACCTCATCTTAAGCTAAGCTAGTAAGCCAGATTATGGTAAGCAAAGGTGGAACTAGAAAAATAAAACATGTGAAAATCGTCCAACGGTTTTGTCGTTATCATAAAGTGATATGGCAGATGCGGTCGCGAATTTGATGATCCCCCATTCACTTAGTAGCCCTTGTTTCCACGGATCCCAGCTCTCATGTCAACCTGGAACGGAACAGAAACGAAATAGACGTATAACACATTAGTAGTATATCGCAGAGTCTTCAACTCTAGACATAGTCGAGATAGATTATTCACCAAGATACCTAGCATTTATAATATAGTGTTTGTGTTTGTGTTAACGAACATAGAGTTTTAACAATCGAAGCTCCGATTTCATTTGAAAGTAGCCTCCTTTTTTTGTGTTGAAAACAATACAAACATAAACCTGCACTAATCGCCTTCGAAATGATAATCATTTTCTATTGATTATGGAACTGTTAAGCAAATATAGCAAAGTGCAGCACAGAAATGTTGCAACAACGATGGAATTTGTGTATTCCTATTGCGAATTTGTGACCGTATATCTTCTTGTGTCTTAACCATGTGTAAGATTTATTTTCAGACCTGCCATTTTTCTCATTTTACTGTTAATAAAAACATTTTACGAGGATTGATCCTCCTTTACGAGGGACCAATCCTCCTTTAGGAAAGAACAATCTTAAAGGGCCGGCCGATCGCTCCGACTATAAATTTGAAAGAACAATCTTAAGGGTCCATGAATATATGACAGTAAATATGAAAAACAGCATTTTGCAGCTCCACAAAGGAAGTATCAACCGAATAAATTGCATCCAAAAGGGAAAAGCATTACTTTACTGGCCTTCTCTCAACAATTTTTTTCCCTCCCGTTGTTCAAAAGAGAGATTCGGATTAAAATGGTATCTGAAATTTTTATTCATACCCAAGAAATAATATTTTTACAAAAAGAAGCATTTTACACATACAACATATACTCCTTTGAGCCAAAATGAATTTGAAACCTGAATACATTGAATTGCTAAGGTAGAGTTATTACTAATTATTCCTTACATAAGGCCAGAAAGCGGTTTTAACTGTACTTGAATCAGTCATATTCTACATATTGGCCTATAACTTATCATGTACAAGTAACAGAAGATATGATACAACACAAAATATAACATAAACAGATCATAAATACATGAACATGTCCAAATATATACAAAACAAATTGATTAACAAGCTGAAAACCGAAGATATATAACACCTTAAACACGATTGTGACATAAAGAAAAACATAAGACACACCATATGGGTGTGAATATTCACCATTGATTATCAAGTCTGGAGCAAGATTGCAAATGAAATGTCTCTATGTACTCGCAAGTTATTTGAGTTCGACTTGAAAAAACTCAAATTTGGCTCATACTTTATCAAGCCAAGCTCAAGTTACTCGAAGTTATTGAATGAACAGAGTTCAATTATCTTAACATCCATGTCAAGTAACTTGCTAGCCTAATTAAGTGTATATTTTTTGTTTAATGTATACACTATAGCAAAAATGTTCTTTAGCGGCGTTTTTAGAGTAAACGCCACTAAATTTAAACATATAGTGGCGTTTACGTTCCAAACGCCACAAAATGGCAACTTTAGCGGCGTTTTTATACAAACGCTGCAATAGGGTTAACTTATACATGTGTTTTTCAATAAACACCGCAATAAAATAGAACTTTAGCGGCGTTTTATACAAACGCCGTAATAGTGTTTACCTATAGTGGTTTTTTTCAATAAACGCCGCAATTGTTTGAATTTATACGAAATGCTATAATAATTAAATGAAAATATTTTAAATTAGGTATTAAATGCGTAATTTATCCTAATTAAAATATCGATTAATTATGGCATTAATTCAATTAGAATTTTAAATAATGATATATTTTAAATGTAATTTATGAGGTGAATATTTAAAAATTTACTTTTAGAGTCATCATAATATAAGTAGAAAAAAATGAATTGTTTATAACTTTTCTATTAATAGAAAAAATTAGTAAATATTTCTTATCAGTAAGTGAATAATTAATAATTATTATTTTTAATCAAATTAAAAATTATTATTTTAAGGGAATGGTTTTTCTACAATTAAATAATTGTTTAGATAATAATCATAAGTTGAATTAGGTTATAACAGACCGCCCTTTGCCGCGACCTCTCCCAAATATCAGATCAAAAAGAGGGGGGAAAACTCTTTTTGGTTCAACTATGGCGGCATCGTCGTCTTCGGATACTTCTTATTGTTCCACGGATTCCTTGTCCGATTCGTCATCCTCACGGGCCAAAAAACGCCGTCATCGCAGTCACCGACGCGAAAGAGACAGAGATTCTCTCAAAATCCGAAAGAAAAACCGTTTGATTGGTAAACGGCGTCGTAGGAAGCATCGCCGCCACTCTTCCGATTCTTACTCTTCGTCTGACACCGATTCCTCCAGGTAAAAAGAAATTGTTTGTTTTGTTAACTAATTGATGTTTAAGATTAGCTGTTAGGCGAATAAATTAAGATTTTATTAAATCTGGAATTTTCGTTGGAAGTATTCTTCAATGAAACGTTATCATGGATTTTTCAATTTTTATGTTACTATTGTAATGTATATTTTAATATTGTTCCAACTTTTAATTCTTTGCTGGTTTAAATAAGATTGGGTTGTAATGATATAATCCGGGATGAAAGCTTCAAAATGAATCAAAATTATAGCTTATGATGCATATCTAGCGAGCTCGTTGCTTATGCCTTCGATAAGTTTTGTTTATAGTACAATGAGTTGACTTGTATTATCATACATTTTATACAAATGGAAGTTGATGTATGTATTGCAGTAACTACTAAACATAAGGAAATGCAAAATTGTGTCTTCTGAAGCTTAAATGCATGATCAGACTTCTTGCTTTTTGGCTCTGAATAGTTGATAAATGAGCAAGAACAATTTCCCTTCATCAATGTTCTTTTTTCTTTTTATTGTTTTTGTTCTCATACTTTTATGTGTTACATGGAAGGTGTAGAAATTACATAAAACTATTTGGTTATTTAGAATTTTACAGACTAGTAACCTTAACATGGAAACTTGGTCAATGAGTTCCCTAACATTTATGACGGCTAAATTGTTGTAGGGGTAACAATTCATCGGACAGTGAGCATGAGTCCAGCCATTCAAAGAGGCACAAGAAAAGTGACAGGCAAAAGATGGTTAAGTTTTGGTTCTACCCTCAGTTAGCTCTGGCATGGCTACTACATCAAGGGGAAGACATCATTCCGATCCCAGGTAAGTTCGGAAACCTATGTTATTTGAATTCAAGTGTGGTGATGGATACGGGTTTGGAATCGTGTTTTTACAGCTACAAGATGATTTGAAAGAAATCTGTGATGCTGTGCCAGTTGAAGAAGTTGGTGGCGGCAGAGAGTATGATGTTTTTGCTGATTATTGCTATAAGGTGGCAAAAACATCCAACTTACCTTTTACATTTTTGGGGTTGAATTTCGGTGGCTAAGTTTCTTAATTGGTGTTTGGCTTCAATTTGAACTGTCTTACCAGTGATTATTTGGGCCTTAGAAGCTAGCTGTATCTAGGATAGTTTGTAAATCTTATGCAACATTGACAGTGGCAAAGTATTAAATAATTTCTCTAGAAAGTTTATGAGCTCTGATTGTTGTCATAATTAATTATTAACCCCTTTTACGGCAGGGATTACAATGGTTTTGCACAGAGCATAAATTAAGTTATCGAAGGTACAGTTCTATTTTTCTTTCATGAACATTTTTGCCAGTTTCTTCACTTTCAGTTTAGAAAGATAGTCTGATTTATCAGCTTCGAATAAAACTGATAATTATGTAGCTTTCAAGGTGCGCATCTTTATTTATCAGCTTCGATTTCCCCCTTTCAAGGTGCGCCTAAGTTTGGTTGATGAACAAAATCATGAACATATATGTTTCTGAATTTGTAATGTGTAATGTGTCATCTCTTAGAGTTTTACATTTAGCGATCTTGTCATCTCTTAGACTTCGACATTTTTTTGCGACAAGAAATAGTCGAAGGAAGGAGAAAAAAGAAACATGATTGTTTAAATGCTTATACCCTCTCAAAACTCATGCACGGTTCAAGTTGGATGAACCTTAAATCTTTCCACTGCTTTAAGTGTTTTTCCCCCATATTTGTCACATGTGGAGAAGTAGCATCCTCTCCAACTCACTCTTCAAAGACAGATTCTTTTAGTATTCCTTCTTAATTATGCATGGAACTTTAGCTCTCTTTGCAGCAAGACGAACATCTGGAATTGTTGTTAACATTGGTTTCCAAGTTACATCTGTTGTTCCAAGTATGTACTTGATTTCTCTCGAGTTGTTTTAGCATGTGTTGATTGATAATTAACATTAATGGTGATTTATTATTATTATTATTATTATTATTATTATTATTATTTTCTGATGTCCTGTGTATGTCTATCTCCTTAATCGTTTTTTTTTTCTTTCGTGTTAAAAAGGGAATTAAAAGAACTGGTTATTGTGACTTTTTCAGTCTAATGCGTATTTTACTATGTCCGCTTTCTCCATTTTTCTGTAATATCTGAATGCTGGATTTGTATTGGTTACTCTGCGTGTTTTATAGTTTTAAATGGGAAGGTTATGCATAAGGTGGGTGTTGAAGTTATTGGACTGGGAGCATTGAAACTAACAGGATACCTCAGGGAATTCTTGCAGCAGAACAACATTACCTTTGAATTGTTGTACACTGTGCGGACACTGAAAGATGTATGCTGTAATCCTCTGCAACTTGGGGTTAATGCTATTTCCTTTATATGGTTTGAGTAGTGTAAAAGGTGTTTAAAATTGATAAATTTACTTTGGTGTTTTTGCTCCCTTTTTGAATCAATGCCTCGTTGACCTTTGGAGCCTCCAGACCTTCACTCTGATGTTCATGCAAGATCATTTACCTTTGCTTTCTTGCTGTAAATTGGCAACATGTTCATTCAATTTTCTTGATACTCTTTTTGTATGATTAAAATACAGAATTTATGCTACGTTGCTATTGATTATAAAACCAAACCGTCAAAAGATACTCGAGCATCACTGGAGGCTCCAACTGTGGGCCGGTTTACTATGTCAAAGGAACACTTTCAAACTGGAGAGATCTTATTCCAGCCCGTATTGCAGGAGTGTAAGTCTGTAAATAGTAGCTTCAATAAAATTGTCTCTCAAGTCTGTAAAGAAAATGTAGAATGTTTATGAAGTATCTAAAGGTTTTACAAGTGATGTTATTGTTCTAGAGAACAATGCCAAAGTACATTACATTTAATTTTAATGTTTATAAATTTTAATTTATTTTGTTACTAAAATTTATGGTTGTTATTTATATAAAGTTACATGATATTAAATTTAGGTGATGTAGAGAAGAAATGAAATATGCAAAATATTAATTAATCTTAGGAAAACAAATGCTAATTAGCGGCGTTTGTATCAAAAAATGCCGTTATAGATATAACTTTTTGCGGCGTTTGTATAAAAAAATGCCGCTATAGATTTGACCTTTTGTGGTTTTTGTATTTAAAAACGTCGCTATAGATCTGATCTTTTGCGGTGTTTGTTCCAAAAACATCGCTATAGGTCTGACCTTTTGCGGTGTTTGTATCCAAAAACATCGCTATAGATTTGACCTTTTGCGGCGTATGTACAAAAAACGTCGCTATAGATCTTGACCTTTAGCGGCGTTTGTATCCAAAAACGTCGGTATAAATCTAATCTTTTGTGGTCTTTGTTTCAAAACCGCCGCTATAGATCTTGACTTTTTGCGGCGTTTTTATTTTAGAAACGCCTCTAACATTAGCGGCGTTGGTATAGTTGACGGTTCTTGTGGCGTTTTTGCTATCGCCGCAAGTGCTTTTAGCGGCGCTTAAAAACGCTGCTAAAACTCTATTTTTGTTGTAGCCTTTATTATTCTTAATTAATAGTACACATATAGTCACTCAATTATAGGTGTTACTTTGTTGAGTCCTCAATTATTAAAAGTTATAAAATAATTTTTTGACTATTCATATATTTTAAATTTGCCTTTTCCATTAAAAAATTGATAATCATCTGAGCTACACGTTAACATGCTGATTAAGATATGACAAAATCATATTTTAATGACATCTATTAGCACTATTAGTATCTATACTTTTCAGTTTTGGCCCTGCCGATAGTACCTAAACTATCAGTTTTGATTTATTTTAATGTCTAAGCTTTCAATTTTTTCAAAATCATACCTAACATAGTTTTCATTTCATTTTAGTATCCACCGTTAACAACTTAACGCGTTTAAACTATTAGTTTTGATCCGTTTTAATATTTAAACTTTTCATTTTTTCAAGTACTAAAATGAAACAAAAACCAATGTTTTTAATAATAGATACTAAAATGAAACAAAAATTAAACTTTAGGTATGATTTTGAAAAATGAAATAAAACATGCTAAAACTGATAATTTAAGTACTGAACGTGGAATGCACCCTTAGAATTAAAACCTCCACCATTATCAACTCTATGACTAAAACCCTATCACCATGATAATAAAGAAAAAAATATTCAACAATATAATGGACATGAAAAAGAAAGAAGCAGAATCAGCGTGCCAGTCCTCTTTTGCAATTGAAATAAGTTTCTCTGAGTCCAACACATTCGCTTGGTATAGAAGGGTTATTTTCTCCAGCGCATTCCCTGAATGAACTTCTCAACCTAATTAAACCCCAAATTCGGAAATTCAGTAATATTCTATGATTTCATGTCTGGGCATTAAATCTGGAAATCAAGGAGGAAAAAACAAAGAGGGCAGATGAGAAAGGGGAAAAAAAGAATACCTTAACACAATCTGATTCACTTAGACACTTTATCTGTTCCATGGCCAAACCTTTGCAAGATTTTGACATTTTTCAATTTTGCAGCAATTATTTTTTTTTAAAGAAAAAGTATTTTTGTCTTCAAATCGAACCAAGATGAAGAACGCGATCAAGTTTATCTGATTGATTACACGGTTTTACCTTCTATCTTTTTAATTTGTTTAATATTCCGTGTGCCCTGAAATATAGCTTAATTCTATTTGTGTTCGTATATCTAACAAATTATATTAGATATTTAATCATTCAACTATTATTTTGGTTCTGTTTTAATCACACTTAATACTGTTCTTGTTAATGGTTTTCTGATAGATAAATTCAAAATATTTAGGGGCTAAGACATGAGTGTCTGTTCTCGGGCGTTTTTACCGAAAAATCACCGGTGACCGGTATATTTACCGATCTAACATCGGTCAGATTATATTTCCCGATCTAACACCCGTAGCAGTAAAGAGCACTCCTTGCCCCGCGCTATATGCTGATTTGGCGTCACATGGGGTATAGTGCGCCTCCTGTACTGCGCTATACGCTGACATGGCTTACACGTGGGTATAGCGCGCCCCCTGTTCCGCGCTATAGCTGTTTATCTGACACGTGGGGTATAGCGCGGTACAGGGGGCGCGCTATACCTTTAATTACCCCCCAACCTTCCCTATAAATACTCCTCGTCCATTACTTTCATCATACCATATTCTCTCAAATTCTCTCAAATACTCTCTCAGTTTAAGGTATATTTTATAATATTTTTAATATTATGTATTTAATTTATTTAAGCATTTTACTTTATTTATTATTTTACTAATATAATTTTTTTGTATATATATAATGGAAGGCGGTCTATTTCGCTTGGATGAAAATCATATATCTCGACACTTTGTTGATACGGTAACATTTTAACGTTTTAATTTAATTTAAATTATTTGTAATAATTTGTTGATTTATTTAATGCATGATTATTAGATTAAGAATTAATTTGTGTAATTATTATTTTTTAGGAGAAGGACCGTGTATTAGATCCTTTTATTAGGAATCTTATGTTAGTGATACTTAGCCGTGTCTTGCCGTATTTAGTAGAGGCTGTATTTGGTTACATAGGTAGATATCAGGGTCACTGTAAGATAGAACCAGACCGTATTTCTGCCTTAGTAGAGCGGTGGAGGCCGGAGACCCACACATTCCATCTTCCGTGCGGAGAGTGCATGATTACACTTGAGGATGTTGCTATGAACCTAGGGCTTCCGGTGGATGGAGATGTGATAGCATAGATCTCGCAGGGTTCCTGGACTACTTTGTGTCGGGATAATCTAGGACGTGTCCCGAAAAAATTTATCGGAGGTAGGATACCGTTAAATTGGTTAGATGCCAATTTTCGGGAGTTGAGCGCAGACGCCTCTAAGGATGAAGTTAAGATGTATGCACGGGCATGAATACTGCAGTTGATAGGAGGGTTGCTGATGCCGGACAAATCCCGCAACCTAGTTCACTGCATGTGGTTGCGACATCTTAGCGACTTTCATATGGCTGGATCATTCAGTTGGGGCTCGGCAGTTTTGGCTTTGTTGTACAGGGAGATGTGTGGAGCCACTGACTACAGGCGTAATGCTATCGGTGGATGTCTCCTGCTGCTGCAGTCTTGGGCATGGTATCGATTGCCATTTTTATGTCTCGTTGTGAAGAACCCATTCGAATTTCCACTACTTCTGAGGTAATTATAAAACTAATTTTGTATATTAATAATTTTATACAGCGTATAATAATTTTTTTTCCTTGAATAGGTGGTCTACTGATAGGAAAAATCATCAGGAGCTACCTGATGATTTAGAAAAAATTAGGGTGTTAATCGATCAGAAGGCTGGCACACATGTATGAAATTTAATGTTTAAAAATCAATTTTAGATTATAGTTATATAATTAGATTATTATTTTGATAAAAAATTATATAATATTTGTTTTAGTTTGAATGGGTGCCATATTGTACTGATGATGTGAGGGCAGTGATCCCACCTAAGTTGAGGGGCCCATCAGATGTTAGGATGGCGATGGTCCCTCTGATCTGTTATGCAACCGTCGAGTGGCATTCTACTGATCGCGTGCTCCGCCAGTTTGGTTTTTTTCAACCAATTCTGGAAGCACCTCGCAATATGGACGAGTTGCATAGCTTAGATAGACGCGACAAGACAGATACAGATTGGCTAGTGAGGCATCATGAGTGGGTCGTGTTGTGGGAGGATCGACATCGATGCCTTCCCCGTAGAGAGCCCATTTTTGATGACCTATTGATGTTTGCTGACGATTATTATAAGTGGTTCAACAGTAATGGGAAACCATTTATGCTTCCCGAGGATGCAAGAGGGCAGACCTTTCCGCGACGTTGACAGAGACGTTCACCGACACAGCACCATCGTCCCCTGACTCATGGACGGAGAGCATGTGCTTCCAGTTCATCCTCAGCTGCACTAGCAGGACCTTCACAGCAGCCACCGTAGCCATTTATGATGCCGCATCCATATATGATGCCGCCGCCACCGCCTTCACCTGGTTTTATGACCCCGCCGCCACCACCGTCACAGATGACCCCTCCTAGAGGCTATTATGGGTCTATGTTTGCAAATCTGACTTGGGGTTCATATGCTAGATATCTGGCGGGTTCAGCCTCATCACCCATGGCCACAGCACATACACCTCCTGTACAGTTTTCACACTCAGCGATGTGTGGGTTTTATGAGTTTTCCCAGTTTTTGCAGGCCGGTGGGATAGTCAGTCATACACTTCCAGGGTCCTTATTTTATGGAGGTGCTTCATCGTCATCAGCTCCTCATCAACCTAATGTACCTGCTCAGGACGACGACGACGATGATGACAGCGAGGAGTCAGAACCAGTGATACGAAGAAATCCTCCTCGAGACTGACAGCCACCGCCCTGCGGAACACATTCGCGACGCATGCATCGATAGATTTTTTTTATTATATTTGTATTTACATTATTTTGTTAAATTGTAAGTTTTTATTATTTCTCATTTAATACTTACTTTATTTTGTTAAATTTGTTGGACTTTTTTTAATGTATTTCAGTTAATTTCGTTTATTGCCATTTAATATCAGTTATTGTAATTTGGTTATCATTTACCATTTAATTCTTATTGTAAGTTTGTTGCATTTAAATACCAAATTGTTATTAGTTTGATAAAATTTAATGATTGTGTTCGTTTTTTTAATCTTCATAAGCGATTATCGAATGACATTAACTTGAAGCAAATGCAAATTAAAGTACAAGAATTATTATTTGATAAACAAATACATCATTTACTCATCAATTGTTACTTGATGACAACAGAAGTGGACATGTTTTTCTAGTGTGTCCTGGGTTTCTACAATGGCCACATCTTCTGTCTTGTCAAGATCTTTCTCGAATATCCATATCGCAATGAATTCGATTGGATTTTGGACGACCACGCTCCCTCAATAAACTCGGATTTGGTACAATCAGAAGCCAATCTTGAACCTCATCAGGGTCTTTGTCATTACCTATGGGGGGAAACTCAAATTCGTATACCTTAAAAACTTCAGATAGTAGGTATACAGGATCCACAAAATGATTATAGTCTTGACGTGTATGCGAGCAAGATGCTATCACATGAGAGCATGGATACTTCAGAGATTGAAAAAACCCGCAGTTGCACGTTCTGTCCCTTAGATTTACTCTTAACGAAACAGCTTCAATCCCTTGAAGAGGTCGCAGCAACTCTGTGACACGAAACATTTCATGCCTTCTAGAGAAGCTTGTTACAGACATTCCATTTGATGTAGCAATTTTTTTCTGTAGATCTGCAACTAATCTAGGGTGATAGACATGACCGCCTTGCATCCATGTTTGAGCTTGTCCCCCGAGCTTCGCAAAAAGCGCCCCCAAACAAAAATATATAGTTTTTACCAAAGCCACTACAGGTAAGTGACGTGCACCCTTTAAGGTTGAATTGATTGCCTCAGCCAAGTTGGTCGTCATGTGTCCATATCGATATCCACCATCATATGCGTTCGTCCACATTTCTTTATCGATGAGGCTGATGTAATCGTATCCTTCCTCGTTCTTCGCCCGCAAATCTTGAAGCATTGATTCAAACGTTCGAGGAAGTAGTTCGTAACCTGATCAAAAAATGTATAACTACTAACTTGCTTTCTTTGCAAAATTAAAACGATTGAAAGAAAACAAACTACATCAGTTTCACTTACCCATGCGCACAATTAATTGACGCTCATCATTCTTCTTGTACCTTCCATGATAGTTCGCAGCAATGTGTCAGAGACAATACCTATGTTGGACAAAGGGTGGTTGCCACATTGGACCCAAAGACTCCATTGCTACTTTGATCCCAACTCCTTGATCTGAAATGACACAGATGTTTTCCCTCGTGATAACATGTGCACGTAAATTTCGGAGGAAAAAAGCCCAAGAATCTGTATCTTCTCCTTCGACAAGAGCAAAAGCAACTGGAAGAATGTTGCGATTGCCATCTTGGACAACTGCCAATAATAAAACTTGCTTGTATTTTCCATACAAGAAAGTCCCGTCGATCTGGACCACAGGCTTGCAGTATTTGGTAGCATTAACGCTTTGTGGGTAACTCCAAAAAACCCGGTAGAATTGGCTTCGATCGTGAAGAACTCGATCATTATGGTATGCATAGGAGCTTTCGAAGTCCACAATTGTCCTAGGATTCAACGTCTGCACCAGCCTAAACCAACCTGGAAGTTCGTTGTAAGATGCATCCCATTCGCCATGAAGTTTGACAATGGCATTTTGTTTTGTCAACCAAGCTTTTTTATAGGAGACAGTGTACCCATACTGCGATTATATAGCTGAAATCAACACAGAAACAACTATATGAGAGCTTGCTTTTACCATGGACATGATGGCTTGACATATCATTTCAGAGTTCAAGTTGGGATGATCTTGGTTGACCCCTCCAGCACAACATGTGTGAGGACCGTTGTATATTGTTAGTTCCAATATGTTATTTTTCCTCTTCATTTTCGATACACGAACCATCCAATTGCATCTATTTTCGCATCGGACACAATAACATACATATTTTACGGTCGTCGATCGATTGACTCTGAACTGAACAGAATTACGAATATTGTAATTTTTTATAGCCATCACCGCTTCTTCTTTGCTTAAAAACTCCATGCCTAAATATAACTCACCATTATTTATTGATGAGTAATATCCATAGTCACCGAGATGAGGCATATCTGCAAATTATGGCCCGTACATTGCACCATAATCAGCTTAATACATGTGTGCAGGAGGGTCAGTTTGTACCACATTTCCTGGAACTTCATCATCATCGGAGTTGAATTGCGGTGATTCTGGGTGAATGAATAGTCCAGTCTCAGCACCATCCGCAGTAGCCTCACGAAGCGGTTCTTCTGGTGGAGATGATGGTTCCTCCATGCTCTCCATATTTAGGTCGAAGAACCTACTACTTGCACGCCTTCCCCTTAAACTGGAAGGCATATCGACATTGAAGTCGAAAAAGCTCGAAGTCGAATACCTCCCCTTGGAGCTTGAAGCCATCGTGTCAAATGGAAACTGCACAGATGGTTGCGTCGATGGCATCTCCATATTGTCAAAGAAATTTGCAGATGAATGCCTTCCCCTTGAACTGGAAGCGGTGTTGCCATATGGATTGTTCGTGGACCCACCTTGGTACATATCGTAAGGAGTTGCGGATGAATGTCTCCCCATTATGCCATTAAAATCATTACACATTACTATAGTTGGGCTGTCAACTTGATCAACTTGTTCAGCCAGCCCATAGTGGGAGCTTAATGATTGACCCCGAACAACACACACTTGAACAAAATGTGCATACATCTCAATAGCGGCGTCTGAATAATTACTTTGAGCTTCAACCATCATTTGAACATCATCATTGTTTGAAAGTTCGAACGCTATATAAGTTAATGGCAACAATGATGTTGGAAATCTGTACTACAACGACGACATTCTTCTACTACTTCCAACATGAATCTTCCTCGAAATCTTCGTTATCAGCTCCTCAAGAGTTATGTTTCTCTTGAATGATATTTTAACACGCTCATTTGATACGAAAACAACGCCAGTTTCATCTTCTCGAATTTCACCATCATAATAAACAATAGCTGAAAGTCACGCCATTCTTTGAGTTTAAAAGTGCGACAATATTATATCTACAAAAAAACAATAACTAAAACAAACCTGATTAAATAAATTATATATGAACGAAAATATAACACAATAAATTTTTTACACATCAACGTAAATAATTTAAATAATATAATTTTATATTATTACCTGCACTGCAAAACTATTTTGACGTATGCTCCTGCTTTTCAAAAATTAATTGAAAATAATTAGTATAATATTTTTTTAAATAATCATAATAAACGATAAGTATAATAAACAAAATTATAACAAAATTTATAACGAAAAATCGCACGAACTTCTAAATCAAATATGAAAAAATTACCAGAATTATTACTCGTTGACAGAATTGTTGTATTAATTTATAAGTTGAGAGGAGAGATGTGAGAAACTTAACCGGGAGTGAAGGGTATTTATAACCATATAAGGCACGGTACCTGCACCGCGCTATATGTAATTATTCAGATAAAAAGTATAGCGCGGATCAGAGTCCGCGCTAAATATAATTCGTACCAAGGTATAGCGCTGAGCAGGGGCGACGCTATACCCACGTGTAAGTCATGTCAGCGTATAGCGCGGTACAGGGGGCGCACTATACCCCACGTGGCACCAAATCAGTATATAGCGTGGGACAGGGAGCACGCTTTACTGCTACGGGTGTTAGATCGGTAAAGATAATATGACCGGTGTTAGATCGGTAAATATACCAGTCACCGATGATTTTTCGGGAAAAACGCCCCTTTCTCGCTGCTCCTTTTTAATATTATTGGGGAGTCTCTGAACTTATTGTTGAGTAAGGCTCGTTCTGCTGATCTGTTCTCCAAGGTGAGGTTGATTCCGCTAACAATTTTATTTTCATTTTTCATCTTCAGTGCACCAATAACTTAATTATCTTATTCGAGGCTACGAAAAATCAACTTTGTGACATCAAGCGATGCTAAGGGTCTTTGAAATTGCTTCAGGGCTGAAAGTGAATATGAAAGAAAACAGATTGTATGGTATTAATGTTAACTACTGTGGTAGGTTGTCAGTTGGGTTCTTTTCCTTCAGAATATCTGAGATTACTACTTGGGGACAAAATAATTTCTCTTGTTCTCTGGGAATCAAACATTGATAAATTTAATCAGATGTTAGAAAGATGGAAGTCAACTTCTCTGTCTTTTATTGGGAGATTAACTCTGATTAACTCTGTCCTATCCAACTTCCCGACTTATTTCCTCTCTATATTTAGGTTGCCTTCCTCCATCCTTAATCGCATCAACTCTCTAATGGCAGCTTTTTGTGAGGTAATGCTGCCGATAAGAATAAAACTCCTTAGAAAATGGTTGTGGCATTTCGGGAATGAAGAGGGAATCTATGAAAACAAGTTGTAATTTGCGGGAATAATCTCTCCCTCTGTTATTCTCCCACCCCAAGAGATGTCAAGGGTCTCATTGTGGTCATGGAAAGATATAATGAACTCATTCTTTGCTCGGATGCTGTTGGATTATGTCTAAGGAATAATATGAAAATTTGTATTGGTAGTGGGAGATCGGTGGGTTTCTAGTTCGATGTTTGAATTGGCGACTTTCCCCTAAAGGAGACATTTCTGCAGATTTTTGCTTTGGCGATGAACAAAATGAGTTTTATCACTGAATTTGGAGTAAAAATGCCTCATCTTGACAGTGGGACATAAAACTTAGACGCAAACTATTTGATTGGGAAATATGTCAATGGGAAGATCTTATTTCTCTGATTTCATGTTTCATTAGTTCTGAATCGGATAAAGATTAGGTGGTTTGTAGAGGCGTTAGTGAAGGGTCCTTCTCGGTGAAATCAATTTCTAAATTTCTAGGTCCCACAATAAACTCAAATTTTAATTGGAAAAAATGGTATGGCTTGGGTTAGCCTCTCCAAGAGTTGAAACGTCTGTTTGGAGGAGTTTTTTCGATGAGTCCTGGTGAAAGTCGAGCTTGCGAAAAGGGGTGTTTAAAATATGTTTAATGATTTGTCTCCTCTGTGCTTTCAGTTTCAGAATCTGTTGAACATTTGATGTAATTCCGTCCACACTCCTCTAAGGATGAAGAGAATGGGTTGTCTTGATTATTTTCTGATCCAGGACGAACAGTAAGTGTTGTTCATGCAATGAAAATTTGGTCTGCAAAAAAAGACTGTTTAAGTTAAAAATGATATAAAGGTAATGAAATAAATAAAATAATGAAATGATAAGATGATCGAAATAAAAGTTGGATATGGAAGAAATAAATGAAGCCGATGATATGTTTGAATGACTTGAAGAAAATCCTTTGGTGGTGATGATGGTGCTCGACAACGGTGATAGAACTTGAAAATAATATCTCAAAGTTGTCAAGAAAGAAACTATGCTATAAAAAACATAACCTCAAACCTTATAAGACTTCTTTGAGGGATTGATAGGGAAGCGGTGGCGGGTTAATCAATATTGCTCTTGTTGAAGAATCAAATCTAGAAAACTCTAGACTCGATGAAGAACAATGAGGAATGAATAGGGGAAGGTGGCGGCAACAAGTAACGTTCTTAGGGTTTCTTTTAGGTACTGAAAACAAGGTAAGAAACAAGATAAACAAAAGATAAAGAAATTGAAAATAAAGTAAGATAACCAAGAAATCAAAAGATCTCCCTTATGAAGGTGAACGATAAAGATGATTGATGGTGTGGATGAATATGTGAAAAATCGATGGATAATGTCCTATTGAGCCCTCCTAATCGCAATGAAAAGGCAAACACGATAATATGACTCTAACCAACCCTCCTAGTCGCGATGAAAAGTCAAATTGGAGTGTGAAGATTAATCTCCCTCACAAGAACTTGAAAGAACTCCAGGAGAAGAAGCTTCGAAGGCACAAGGCAATCAACACTTGCAAAAACGAACTCTCGTTGTATTATTAATCAAAGAAATATGATTCACAAAGTTGAATGAAGCTTCCTTTATATAGGGGATGAGTTCTAAAGGTCTTAAATAACTAATGAATAAAATAATAACAAACTAAACATGTCTTAACTCTAATTTCTAATAAAATAATAATAACTAAAAATAATGTTTTAACTCATCCTTAATTCCTAATAAAATAATAAATATAATCCTAAAAGATAATGCATCATCCTCTATTAAATTATATTACAAATAATCAATATAAATATTCAAAATTCGTAATATTTACAAAATCACGTATTAATCTCGTATAGGAATTTCTGCATGCGCTATCTTCACTAAAAGGAATGTATATTGAGTTCCAGATATCTTCAATAAAAGCAATTCAAGAACCGTTGGAAAGATAAGAGACAGATGGTTGTATCTTAAGAAGATATGTTGACCAAATAAGATCAGGATCCCATTCAAAATGTCGTCTCAATTATGCTGCTGTTTTGGTCTTCTTTTCCAAGGCTTGGACGAGTGGATCATTTGGAAGAGTTATTACTTCTTCCTTTGATGTGAACCTTGTGATGCATGTATCAACTTCCCTTTATTCAAAAAGATTTGACATCGAATATGAAACATTAAAGGGAGAAACATTAGAATAGTTTGATAATTCATTCACATTATGCTTACAGAATATATATGCTTTGAATCTTCGAGACTTTGTTCTTCTAATAGGTTCGAGTAGAAACATTAGTTCAAAGATGCATGTATTATGGACCCTGGTGCATGTATCATTTCCCCACTCCTCAAAAGGTATGTCCTCAAATATGAAAATCCAAAAGAAAGAGAATTAGATGTGTTGAAAGAAAAACTTGTGAAACATTTACCAGGATCAATGTGATGTGTCTTTATGCGTTTTAGTCTAGGTTTCTTCTTTGTAGAAACTGATTTCTTGTAGTCTTGGAATCCTCTTTTTTCATACAAGTCTTGTAATATGATGTTTAGATTGAAATTCAACATGGCACCGCCCACTGTTGGCTTTTTGTATGGTTGCTTCAGATAATTTCTCAATGGTTTTATTCGTGTATGGCGAGAATGAGTGTTTTAAAACCATGCCAACTAGTTTGTTAAAGTAATCCCTTAAGTCTTCTAAGTGTGGTTCATGAATTAAGAATTCTCGGGAGGAGATTTGTAGACTTTAGAACTTGTTTAGTTGGCAAGGAAACTCATATACAAGATAAAACTCATTAAAAGCACTTTTAAAAGTATGGATAGAAATATCAGAAATATCCGAGTTATCGTGATATAAATCTTTGATATGTTCAATTCTCAGAATAGTAGTATGCTTAAGAGTATACCTTCATGGTAAAGCATCGTCTACTATGTTTTTCTTACCTCGGTCTGTTACGCACTTAAAGGAGTTATGTTTGGTATGAATGACAACTTCAAGAGTCTTGCCTTGTAAAAATGAGAAGAAGTACGTTACAGTATCATTAAAATGAGTAATAAAATACTTACCTTTGGACTCTTGTAAGTCGTGACTCTTCATTGATATGGCATAGTGATTAGGGCTTTCAAGTGGTAACCCGTCAGGAGTGTCACTTAGCACTATTCAACAACTCTTGGCGATGGAAGATGGTGTGGGTCAATCTCGTGTTGCTTTTACTTTCTCATCATTTACTTGGATTCGCTATGCACGAACTATAAAGCATGTGGAGTTTTTTAAGTCATGTTTCGTCATTAAGATGACATAACAACTAAGGCTTTCATGGATGTAGTATTTTTTGTAACAAATCTAACTCTTTGGTTTCTTCAAGATTGTATGTTTGATGAGGTATGATGGAACCTTGAATTATATTGGTTTGATGTTGTTTTCTTCTTTACAGTGGTAATTCGTTAGGTAGATCTCATAACATTTCTCGAAAATCTTGTAAAAGAGATGAAAACACACTAGGCAAATCCTTGTTAATGTTAGAAATCGAAACAATTGATTCCCTAAAGCGAACAAGGATGCAAGGCTGTTTGTAAAGAAGGTTCTCTCTCAATTCTTTTGTGCTCACAAATAGATTTTGAGTCACTCTTTTCTTGTCACATTTAGGTTCACTCACCTCTCATGTGTCATTATTCTTTCGCCTTTTGTAACTAGTGTTCTCTTTTTCTTTTGCCTCTTTCTCAACTTTTTTTTTTTGCTTTCTCTACCTCCTCACAAATTATCATGTGATCTTTAGGGGCTGGAAGTGTGTCATTCTTTGCTGGTCATTCTTTCTCCTTGTCAGGTTTGTCATCTCTTGGCTTTTTTTAGAGAATATGGAGTAGAAGATGAGGAAGGATTTGAAGGATTACCTTGGTAAGAGGATGAATTACCTTGGTAATGTTCTCTGAATCAGAATCTCCTTTGGATTTTTGCTTCGATTGTCATTGCTTTATTTAGTATATCTTCAAGGTTTTCGTAGCCATGGAGATCAAAAGATCAGTGATGTTTGAGTTTAAGCCAACGACGAATCTTGACACGGTGACTTCTTCTTTTTCGGTTATGTTAGCCCTATTGAGTAAGGACTGCATCTCCTTGTAGTAGTCTTCAACTGAACTTCTACCTTGTCGAAGTTGGTGTAGTCGTAGTTTAACTTCTCGCTTATAATGTGTCGGTAGGAATCGCTTCCTCGTGGTTTGTTTGAGGTCGGTCCAAGAAGTGATTGCTTGAATTTGGAAGTTCTCGATCTTTTTCCTTGTTTGCATTAACCAAGTTCGGGCATATTCCTTCGAATTGCATGGTGATGAGGGGAACTTGTTTTGCTTGGTGGCAGTCCTGGTATGAGAACATGAGATCAACTTTTCCTTTCCAATCGATGTAACTGTCCGGATTGTTGTCTCCTTTGAAAGACGGGATCGTGAACTTTGGTTTTGCAAAGAGTTTGGGTGCTTGGAAACTTGGTTGTTCTGCCTGTGTACCAAAAGTTCAGCATTGTTTGGTCTTGGATTTTGGTTTGGTAGATCCAGTAGTGGTTCTTGTCGTTCTCTCATGGTTTCATCAAATCTTTCAACTTGAGTCATGAGTCGGGCAAGTGCGGCTAAGATAGCCGTAAGTGTCTTGTTGTTATTGTCGTCCATCCTAAAATCATGATAACACTTAAAAGAAAATTTTAAAGTAAAATAAAAACTAAAAGAATGAAAATTCAACAAAGCAAGAAGCCTCACAAGTCACTCCAAGAAAGTAACACAATGAGAGGCAAGTAAGCCGATCTTGTACTCTTTAAAAATCACTTTACCAAGTAGTCTTCCACAGTTCGTATCGGAGTTTGATTACTAGCAAAGGCAATAAGAAAAAGTTAAAAGCTTTAAGAAGCTAAACAAATGTTAGACTCCAAAAGAACGAGAATGCAAAGAAGGAAGAAGTATGCAACCACTTTAGTCCTACTAACACAAGGAATATAATGTGTTAGATAATGCAAAAGAACAATAAAAAGGAAAAACAAAAGAACCTAAAGCACTAAGAGTCAAAGAAAAAAGGAACCAAACCAGAAAACCTAGAAAACGATGGATCAACTTGAGCAACGTTTTTGAGGGGATTACCGGGGTCCAAAAATTTTGGAAAACTTTTCAAATGTATTTCGATGCGTGAAGAAACCACCTGTAAAATTTCACAACCAAATACCTTAAGTAGTATCCAGTAGGCTCTGTTGAACGGTGAGTACTCAAACAATCTATTTTTCGTGATCACTTTGTTTGAAGGTGTTATTGATCTCCAAATATTCTTATTTTTGGTGTGAATGATCTTGAATATATGAAGTTTTTATCTGGAAATTTTCATCACGAAATTCCTCCTTTATAATTTTCAAGAATTTCGACAAGATTCTAGACTGAATCTGCCGATGAAACTTGAATGATGTATTTGAAGGCTCTAATGAAGTCCGATTGGGGTGAAATTTGAACTGGGGATTACTCTTAGAATGAATATGAGATATGGATAATATCAACCCTAAATTCATTCGTTTACAATTTTTCAATTTTTGTGTCTTTTTTTTGGCTTTTTCTTTTTCTCCTTTTTTTCTTTTTAAAAAAATAGAAAACTTACAAGAAGGATTTGAATCTAAATTAAAATGAAATAAAAAAACCTGAAATGATGAATCTTTTGTGAACTAGCTCCGTTGGGGTACCTTGACAGTTTTGTGTACAAGAACAAGCAAGATTGCTTGCTTCTTTCCAAGAATCGGCCCAAATCTGATATCAATTGATAGAGAAGCGGTGGCGGGTTAATGAACGTTGCTCTTGTTGAAGAATCAAACCTAAAAAGCTTTAGACTCGATGAAGAACAATGAGGAATGAATAGGGGAAGGTGGCTGCAGCAAGTAAGGTTCTTATGGTTTCTTTTAGGTGATAAAAACAACGTAAGAAACAAGGTTAAAAAAAGATAAAGAAATTGAAAATAAAGTAAGATAACCAAGAAATCAAAATATCTCCCTTATGATGGTGAACGGTAAAGATGATTGATGGTATGGATGGATATGTGGAAAATCGATGGATAATGTCCTATCGAGCCCTACTGGTCGCAATGAAAAGGCAAACACGATAATATGGCTCTAACCAACACTCATAGTCGTGATGAAAATGCAAACTGGAGTGTGAAGATTAATCTCCCTCACAAGAACTTAAAAGAACTCCAGGAGAAGAAGCTTCAAAGGCACAAGGCAATCAACACTTGCAAAAATAAGCTCTCGTTGTATTATTAATCAAATAAATCTTATTTACAAATTTGAATGAAGACTCCTTTATATAGGGGCTGAGTTCTAAAGGTCCTAAATAACTAATGAATAAAATAATAACAAACTAAACATGTCTTAACTCTAATTCCTAATAAAATAATAATAACTAAAAATAATGTTTTAACTCATCCTAATTCCTAATAAAATAATAAATATAAGCCTAAAAGATAATGCATCACCCTATATTAAATTATATTACAAATAATCAATATAAATATTGAAAATTCGTAATATTTACAAAATCACGTATTAATCTCGTGTAGGAATTTCTGCATGCGCTGGCTTCACTAAAATGAATGTATCTTGAGTTTACGATATAAGATTGATGCCATTCAAAAACTGTTGGAAAGATAAGAGACAAAAGGTTGTATCTTCAAAAAGCATGTTGACCAAATAAGATCAGGATCCCATTCAAAAAGTCGTCACAAGTCTACTGCTGTTCTGGTCTTCTTTTCCAAGGCTTGAACGAGTAGATCATTTGGAAGAGTTATTACTTCTTCCTATGATGTGAGCCTTGTGATGCATGTACCATCCTCCCTTTATTCAAAAAGATTCGATCTCGAATCTGAAACATTAAAGAGAGCAACATTAGAATAGTTTAATAATTCATTCACATTATGCTTACCAAATAGATATGCTTTGAATCTTCGAGACTTTGTTCTTCTAATATGTTTAAGTAGAAATATTAGTCTAAAGAATCATGTATTATGGACTATGGTGCATGTATCAGGGATGGTATATAGGACTATGACCCACTAGGTATAAGCTATGAACTAGAAGTATAAAGGTGAATAGATGGGGCGATGCCACAAGTATGAATACTTGATAAGTCGATAAAGTTCAGCAAAGCACTTTGAAGAGAGAAACCTCACAAAGAGTAATTTGATTAAAAATTGTTGATTGATTGCCTATATGAGCCAAAGGCATATCTATTTATAAGTGTTAAGGATTCTAAGGTTCAATGTATGACTACATGTGAACATTGATGTCTTAATGAGTGAATGTACTTGATTGTTCATAAACTAAGGTAGTTGTATTCCCTTTGGCTGAATTCATTCTCCTTGCATTACGAAGATTCGACTCCTTTGATGTAGGTACTTCAGATGGTTCACTTTCCATGTATGAACATAACTCTCGTGTATGAACATTATGATTCGGCTTCTTTGGATGAACATACGTAAGATGATTTGGCTCTCTTGTTCTTTGAATGCACACGCTATTCATGAATGGTTCTCTTGGATGGATGTTCATGAATAATTATATTCATCATCTCTTAGGCGTGTATGTGACACTTTGATTGCCTTGAATGAATAAACATTATGCCTTGGCTGAATAGTCATGTTGTTGGAGGAAACTCCTCATGGAAAGGCATTTTAAGAGATGAATGAGCTACTTGTGAGTTAACCATAAGTGCATAGAAGTGTGATCAAGTATTTGACAGTTTGTGGTGAAAAGGCACGTCCTGGAAAGGTACCTCTTCACAAAAAGGTTCAAACTATAAAAAGTAACTTTGTGTAAAAGTCATGTCTATTGATAGAGGATTGCATCTCTTCAACTCCCCAACTGATTTGAGTAGCTAAGCTAGATCATTTGGTCAACTTAATTTGATTCCACTAGCTTTGAGCTTTATTTGATCGCTTAATTCCAGCTTTCATCATTATGGTCGAATGTACCTTTACACAAACACAAAAAGATTAGCTAAGTAAAAGATATTAACTAAGCTTATAATAACATAGCATAAAGTTGTGGAGTATAGGTATACTAAGAATAATATGCATCTCATATGCTAATGAATGGGAACTTGTTATGATAGCTTAAGACATAGCATAAACTAATTAAGATGTTCATAGCATAGGATATGATATGCATGACATAGTATATGATTATAGGCATGACAATTAAAGAATGAAAGTATAAGTAATGAAAATAAATAAATAAGGATGTTAAAACTCACTCTTCTTTCATCTTGATGAAGATCAAAGATGAAAGCAATGGCATCATTAATAGGTGTTGAGTTTGAAGGCTGATTTGGATCACATCATCCCTCATTATTTAAAGCAAATTGTCCTTAAATCGACAAATGATTTAAAGAGGTAGAAGGTAGATGGATATATGGTCAATTATTTCATATTTTTTGCTAATGGACTACCAACTTCAATTGATACTCCTTTGGAAAAGCCATCTTCAAAAGTCACCTTCTTTGGATCTTCAAAGGACATGTCTTGTGGCATGTCAAGGGACACGACTTTTGGTTCTTCAAAGGGCACAACCTTTGGAATGTCAAGGGACATTTCTTATGGTTCTAAGGTTACGTGTATTGGAATGTCAATGATCACATCCTTTGGAACTTCAAATGGCACGTCTCTTGGGACTTCATCTTGATGAGTTATGTCTTGGAATGTCAAGGATCACATTCTTTGGAACTTCGAGTGGCATGTCTCTTGGAACATTCTACAAAATAAATGAAAAACTTGCAGTTTTAAGGATGGAAAAATCATCAACAACCATCCTCCTTGTCAAAGGAACTCTTAGATCAAGCTGTTGTTTAAACAGACACTTGTCTTTTGGCTAGTATTCTCCATGGATTATGATGTTTCACTTTCCTTTCACATAACTTCCATGCTCCTCTTCATCTTAAGTTGATCATTTCGAACTTGCTTCAAAGTTAGGGGTGCAAGAGTGATTTTCTTTCCACCATGATTGAATGAATATCGATTTCTGAAGCAATCATGAATAGTATGTTTATCGTACTACCATGACCTTCAAAGAAGTAGATGACAAGCATGCATAAGCACTACATCACAAGGAACTTCATCTTCATACCGTCCAACTGAAAACAAAATTATCACTTGCTTGGTGATTTTCAATTCCCCTTTGAAATTGAGTCATTATAGTTTGTAGGGATTTAGGTGCTTAATTTTATTTAAACCAAGCATGTGAACCATGAGTGTACTTGCAATGTTTGTACAACTTCCTCTGTCAATTATCATAAAGCAAATCTTTTCATCTATAAGGTAACGGGTGTGAAAGATGTTTTCATGTTGTGTTTTATCCTCTTCCACTTGAGTATTCAAGCTTTTTTTTACCACTATAAGTTTTCCACCAATTAGGCCTTCAATCTCTTATTCTTTAATTTCCTCAATTTTTTCCTCTTCATGTTCGGATTTTACTTATCCATTGTCAAGTAGCAGCATAGCATCCCAATTAGGACATTGATTGGATAGGTGACCCTTCTAAGGCACTTGAAACATCAGATGTCCCTAGTGCATTCATTAGTGGCTACTTACTTTCCTTTATTGTTCTCAATGGTTGGTTCCATGGATTTGGATGAATCTGTCATTTCTTTAATTGGTGTAGGAGTAGACTTCTTTAAATTGTTTTAACTCCATCTTGAGGCCATAGGATTGTTATTACAAGACATGTTTCTCTTTTTGATTTGACATTCAACCTTCATTTCTATATGTACCATCTCGTCATGTTCTATACAATGTTGCAATACAACGATATTGGCAATCTATAGATTAAGGCTTGAAAGAAACCTCGCCATCGTTACTTCTTGGTCCTCTTCTATGTTTGCTTGAATCATGGTGATCTCTATTTCTTTATAGTAGTCTTCCACACTTCGAGATGCTTGCTTGAGATTCTACAATTTCAAAAATAGATCTCGGTGATAATGAACATGAATGAACTGTGTACACATTATACCTTTCATTTCATGCCAGGTAGTGACGGTTCTTTTTTCATTCATGTTGGGATTTTCGTAAGCTCGAATTGACAAACGTAACGGTTTGCAAAGATGGGTCGGAACGGTTTTATGTTTAGGGAGTAAGGAGATTGAAAGATAGAGAATTGCACAGCGATTTATAGTGGTTCGACTTTCTCAACCAAAGTCTATGTCCACTACCTTAGCTCCTCATCAAGGATTTTCTAACAAATTCACTAATTTGTTCTTTCTTTTGAGGACAAAGGGATAACCTTACAACTCCCTAGTTTTTCCTGGCTAAACTAGAACCTTTCCCCTTTACAATAAAAGGAAAATGTAAACAAGAAAACCTCTCTAAGGTAGGTGTTTACAAGAATTAAGCTCCCAAGAACAAATATTTACAAGAGAAAGGAAAATAGGAATAAAAAGCTTTTCTCTTGTGTTTGATTGCTTGGATAGTTGTTTTCTTACTTCTTTAAGTGTCCTTAGCTTGTATTTATAGCTTGGAATGTGTTTGATGTCATATATAACCGTTGGGGATGTTTTGGAGCCATTTGGGGATGATTTTTCTACTCAAAAAGGCTTCTCATAACATGGTGCATCGGTCCACTATCAGGGTGCGTCGATGCCCCTTCATTAAATTCAAATAAACTAGACGTTACTAGCCGTTACAGCCTTGGTGCGTGGATACACAGCAGGGTGCATCGATGTACTAATTGCATTCGAAATGGAGTGCATGGATGCACTACATGGGGTATCGATGCACTAGTGGCAAATGCATGGATGCACTGCAGGGGTGCATGGATGCACTTTGACACCGTTTAGCATTTTTGCTCAAATCCGAATTTAATGGACTTTGAATTAGTTTTGAAACCTTTTTAAAACCTTGAATAAATTCAATTCAAGTCCAAAAACATTTTGTCTTTAAATTTGTTATATCAAAACATAATTCAATAATCTCCCCCTTTTGATATAACAAAACATTTGAAAAATTGTTTTTGGCAAAACTCTCCCTTAATAAAATGTTTAATGAAAAAGATACCAATTGTTAATAAAATGATATCAATTGTTACCAATTGTTTGAAAATGTATGAAAATGTTAAGCCCCCCTTTTTCATTAAGAAATTGAATTTTTCAAACCAAACTTCTCCCCCTTTTTGTTATATAAAAAATAATTCAATATTTGAAGTTCAAAATAACTTTGGAGAGTAAGTGTTAAATTTAACATTAAAAATCATTTGAAAAATCAAAGTTCCCCCTTAATAAATGTATTCCAACAAAATTTAGCTTTAAGAACTTGACACTTAAACAAATTGAATTTCAACAAAAAGTAACAAACATGTTAGTAGCACATGAAATTCAATGTATCCAAGTCTAAAATACTTTATGAAATACCAATTATTGAATTTAAGATCATATGCATAAAGTTTTCCAAAAATGTTATGCATTTAAAAATTTTTGATATGAATTGTTAGAGAGATATCGTTTTTCATTTAACCAACATCAATAAACATTCAAGTTTAGGTCAAAAATTTAAAATTTGTAAAATCAAAGTATTTGAAAATTTGATATCAATTGTTAGAGAGATATCATTTGCATTAAAACCAATTTTGACCAAACTTTTATTATGATGAACTAAAAATTCTTAAAAATTAATATAACTTTAAAATGTTCATCATAATCATCTTTTCAACATACATGAGATTAAAACAATGATGCATAATAATTTAAAACCAAAACTCATGCATGCTTAAAATCAAATGAGCAACCAAATAACCAAAATTAAAAGCATTGAGCTTAGAGGTTACCCATTCCTTTTTCAAGTGTAGCTAGAACATCTTGAATATCATCATTTTCATCATCATTGCTCCCACACACCTACAAGAGACATTTATTTCGATTTTGGTATCCAAATTTCTTTGTATCCTTGAACATTAGTTTCAATGCCCCTTGCTCCTTTCAGAATCCATACTTGTCTAATTTTAAAACGTTTTCCTTTCTTCAAAGGACAAGTATGTTCCTTATGACCATGATAATGACAATGTGAGTATATTGTCATTATTAAACTAAATGAATTATTTAAAATGATTTCTTTTTCTTTTGTTAAGCATTCAAGCTTAACTTTTAGATCAAAATTTTCTTTTTCAAAACTTTCAATTTTTATTTTTGAAAGCTCTAAATCGTTTTTTTTTTCAAAATTTCATTTTGGCTTTCAAAATCTATTTTTATTTTCAAAGGAAAATCGTTTTTATTTTAAATTTTGAAATAATTTTCGTATATTTGGAGTTCATGGTCTCAAACTCCGAATATAACCTATTAAAAGCATCTTGTAACTCATCAAACATATATGAATTATATTCATTTGAGTTAGAAGATACCTCGGGCTCTTCACGAGCCATTAGAGACACCACCTTTGTTGGTTCTTCTTTCTTGTTTCCATGGATTTCCTCAAGCTTATTCCAAAGCTTCTTGGCACTTGAACATGAAGAAACTCCTTCATAGATTTCAAGACCAAATGCACACAATATCATGTGCATTGCCTTGGTATTAAGTTAATCTTTCTTCCGTTCTTTGTCACTCGACTTCTCATTCTTATTTGGAGAAGAGTAGCCATTCTCGATTATCTCCCATGCATCAAGATCATTGGATTGTATGAATACCTTCATTAATTTCTTCCAATGATGATAGTTGGCTCTATTGAAGTATAGAGGCTTGTCGTTTGGTAGGGAGTCTTCCATGTGGAATGAGCCGGAGGTGGAAGCCATCTTCTCGGTTGTGTCAGGAATTAGTATAGCTTCTTCTAGGATCATCTCAAGGTGGTTAAACCTTCTAACGAGTTAGGCTCTGATCCCAATTATTGGGATTTTTATAATCTCGAATCGACAACCGGAAAGGTTTGCAAAGATGGGTCGGAATGGTTTTGTGTTTAGGGAGTAAGGAGATTGAAAGATAGAGAGTGGCACAGCGATTTATAGTGGTTCAATTTCTCAACCAAAGTCTACGTCAACTACCTTAGCTCCTCACCAAAGATTTCCAACAAATTCACTAATTTGTTCTTTCTTTTGAGGAAAAAGAGATAACCTTACAACTCCCTAGTTTTTTTGTGCTAAACTAGAACCTTTCCCCTTTACAATGAAAAGAAAATGTAAACAATAAAACCTCTCTAAGGTAGGTGTTTACAAGAATTAATCTCACAAGAACAAATATTTACAAGAGAAAGGAAAATAAGAATAAAAAGCTCTTCTCTTGTGTTTGATTGTTTGGATAGTTGTTCTCTTACTTCTTCAAGTGTCCTAAGCTTGTATTTATAGCTTGGAATGTGTTTGATGTCGTATATAACAGTTGGGGTTGTTTTGGAGCCGTTTGGGGTGATTTTCTACTTAAAAAGGCTGCCCATAACATGGTGCATCGTGCACTATCAAGGTGCATCGATACCCCTTCATTAAATTCAAATAAACTAGCCGTTACTAGCCGTTGCAGCCTTGGTGCATGGATACACAACAGGGTGCATCGATGCACTAATTGCATTCGAAATGGAGTGCATGGATGCACTAAATGGTGCATCGATGCACTGGTGGCAGATGTACTGCAGGGGTGCATGGATGCACTGTAGGGGTGCATGGATGCACTTTGACACCCTTTAGCATTTTTGCTCAAATCTGAATTTAATGGACTTTGAATTATTTTTGAAACCTTTTTAAAACCTTGAGTAAATTCAATTCAAGTCCAAAAACATTTTGCCTTTAAATTTGTTATATCGAAACATAATTCAACAATCTCCCCCTTTTTGATATAACAAAACATTTGAAAAATTGTTTTTGGCAAAACTCCCCCTTAATAAGATGTTTAATGAAAAAGATATCAATTGTTAACAAGATGATATCAATTGTTATCGATTGTTTGAAAATATATGAAAATGTTAAGCTCCCCTTTTTCATTAAGAAATTGAATTTTTCAAACCAAACTTCTCCCCCTTTTTGTTTATAAAAAATAATTCAATCTTTGAAGTTCAAAATAACTTTGGAGAGTAAGCGTTAAATTTAACATTAAAAATCATTTGAAAAATCAAAGCTCCCCCTTAATAAATGTATTCCAAACAAAATTTAGCTTTAAGAACTTGACACTTAAACAAAATTAAAATTTCAACAAAGAGTATCAAACATGTTAGTAGCACATGAAACTCAATGTATCCAAGTCTAAAATACTTTTATGCAATACCAATTATTGAATTTAAGATCATATGCATAAAGTTTTCCAAAAATGTTATGCATTTCAAAAATTTTGATATCAATTGTTAGAGAGATCATTTTTCATTTAAACCACATGCATAAACATTCATGTTTAGGTAAAAAATTTAAAATTTGTAAAATCAAAGTATTTGAAAATTTGATATCAATTGTTAGAGAAATATCATTTGCATTAAAACCAATTTTGACCAAAATTTTATTATGATGAACTAAAAATTCTTAAAAATTAATATAACTTTAAAATGTTCATCATAATCATCTTTTCAACATACATGAGATTAAAACAATGATGCATAATAATTTAAAACCAAAACTCATGCATGCTTAAAATCAAATGAGCAACCAAATAACCAAAATTAAAAGCATTGAGCTTAGAGGTTACCCATTCCTTTTTCAAGTGTAGCTAGAACATCTTGAATATCATCATTTTCATCATCATTGCTCCCACACACCTACAAGAGACATTTATTTCGATTTTGGTATCCAAATTTCTTTGTATCCTTAAACGTTAGTTTCAATTCCCCTTGTTCCTTTCGGAATCCATACTTGTCTAATTTTAAAACGTTTTCCTTTCTTCAAAGGACAAGTATGTTCCTTATGACCATGATAATGACAATGTGAGCATATTTTCATTATTAAACTAAATTAATTATTTAAAATGATTTATTTTTCTTTTGTTAAGCATTCAAGCTTAACTTTTAGATCTAAATTTTCTTTTTCAAAACTTTTTAATTTTTATTTTTGAAAGCTCTAAATCCTTTTTCTAAATTTCATTTTGGCTTTCAAAGTCTATTTTTGTTTTCAAAAGAAAATCGTTTACGATTTTAAATTTTGAAATCATTTTCTTATATTTGGAGTTCATGGTCTCAAACTCCGAATGTAACCTATTAAAAGCATCTTGTAACTCATCAAACGTATATGAATTAAATTCATTTGAGTTAGAAGATACCTCGGGCTCTTCACGAGCCATTAGACACACCACCTTTGTTGGTTCTTCTTTCTTGTTACCATGGATTTCCTTAAGCTTATTCCAAAGCTTCTTGGCACTTGAACACGAAGAAACTCCTTCATAGATTTCAGGGCCAAATGCACACAATAACATGTGCATTGCCTTGGCATTAAGTTGAGCTTTCTTCCGTTCTTTGTCACTCCACTTCTCCTTCTTTTTTGGAGAAGAGTAGCCATTCTCGATTATCTCCCATGCATCAAGATCATTGGATTGGATGAATACCTTCATTAATTTCTTCCAATGATGATAGTTGGCTCCATTGAAGTATGGAGGCTTGCACTAATAGAAAAACCCCTTTAATGACGCGCATTTCACGTCATCTATGGGCGCGGATGACACACATGTTCCTGTCTTTGAAGCCACCGACATGAATTTAAGATGACACGCAACTGTGCGTCATAAATTTATGACGCTCATTGCGCGTCATTGAAGCCCCTATCATAAATGAAGACGATACACATTTGTGTGTCATAAATTTATGACACGCATTTATGACTTACATTATGTTTCATTGAAGCACACGTCTTTAGAAAAGATGACACATATTCGTGTGTCGTGATTGTATGTCGTAAATTATATATATATATATATATATATATATTGTAGATTGATAAATAATCAAACTAAATCACATTTAATGTCTCATAATACTATATATATATATATATATATCATATTATATATAAGCAATCCATTTGCATACAATATATTAACATTAAGTTATAAAAAATATTGTAATCATATGTCGATACAAAATATCACGGCATAATAAAGTTTTCCACATAAGATACCCATTCTTTGCGAATATCAAACATGTCGATGTTGCGGGAGATGCAACTCCTCTAGCTTCTTCTGCAATTTTGAAGTTGCTTCTTCAGAGTCGAGAACTCTTGAAATAGGCTACGAATGAGCATTGGCTTCAACTGAACTAGTAGGAACATCAGATGCACCAGTTGTTCCCGAACCCTTCCCAAAATTAGAGCTGATCACCTTTGGTTTCCACTCCTTATTTGAACCAAATGCTGATGACATATAGGAATTAATACTTTGCATATATTAATCAAGCATCAACTATCTTCAGGTGAGAACATAAAGTAGTCCAAACATTTGTATAGAGCAAACATTTTCATTTATGGTTATCAAGTCATCACTCATCACTAAGTAATATGAAAATAACGAAAAATCAAGTAAATTTATGGTAAAGGTATCTTAAGCTTTAAAAGCTTTACTTTTCATTTATCACAGTTACACTGTTATTTAAGGGGATACTTCTATTTACATATGGGTAATTTACCCATCCTTCTCGGTTATAATGATGATTTTCATTCAAACTTGCAACAAACGTGCTACTGAATTCTATTTCCCTTAGAGGAAAAGGTGATTGATATCCATTTACCAAAATTAGTTATAGACTCCAATGATTATAAGGAGTAACATAGTGGGTCTGAACTCTGAACATCCTTAATCAATCAAATAAAGGAGGGCATTCAACTAAACTTTCCTGGTCTAAGTGAATTTAGATAAATCCCATCTCTAACAAATAACACACATATCTTGATAACTTAAGCATCCATGTACAGTCTAGCAAAAAGCCAAAAATCAACTTTTTTTTTAAATATCAACATTCACATAGACTGAAATATATTGAAGTTTGGAGGCTTGTCGTTTGGTAGGGAGTCTTCCATGTGGAATGAGCCGGAGGTGGAAGTCATCTTCTCGGTTGGGTCGGGAATTGGTAGAGCTTCTTCTAGGATCATCTCAAGGTGGTTAAAACTTCTAACAAGTTAGGCTCTGATGCCAATTGTTGGGATTTTCGTAAGCTCAAATCGACAACCGGAACGGTTTGCAAAGATGGGTCGGAACGATTTTGTGTTTAAGGAGTAAGCATATTGAAAGATAGAGAATTGTACAGAGATTTATAGTGATTTGACTTTCTCATCCAAAGTCTACGTCCACTACTTAGCTCCTTACAAAGGATTTTATAACAAATTCACTAATTTGTTCTTTCTTTTGAGGATAAAGAGATAACTTTACAACTCCCTAGTTTTTCCGGGCTAAACTATAACCTTTCCCCTTTACAATGAAAGGAAAATGTATTCCCCTTTACAATGAAAGGAAAATGTACAAGAAAACCTCTCTAAGGTAGGTGTTTACAAGAATTAAGCTCACAAGAACAAATATTTAAAAGAGAAATGAAAATAAGAATAAAAAGCTATTCTCTTGTGTTTGATTGCTTGGATAGTTGTTCTCTTACTTCTTCAAGTGTCCTTAGCTTGTATTTATAGCATGGAATGTGTTTGATGTCGTATATAACCATTGGGGATGTTTTGAAACCATTAGGGGATGATTTTTCTACTCAAAAAGGCTGCCCATACATGGTGCATCAGTGCACTATCAAAGTGCATCGATACCCCTTCATTAAATTCAAATAAACTAGCCGTTGCAGCTTTGGTGCATGGATGCACAGCAGGATGAATTGATGCACTAATTGTATTCGAAATGGAGTGCATGGATGCACTACATGGTGCATCGATGCACTGCAGGGGTGCATGGATGCACTGCATGGGTGCATGGATGCACTGCAGGGGTGCACAAATGCACTTTGACACCCTTTAGCATTTTTGCTCAAATCCGAATTTAATGGACTTTGAATTATTTTTGAAACCTTTTTAAAACCTTGAATAAATTCAATTCAAGTCCAAAAACATTTTTCCTTTAAAATTTTTATATCGAAACATAATTCAACAATTCATCCTCTAACTTATCGTTAATTGATTCCACCAGACTATACCATAGTCGATGAACTCTATGGCTGCAATTCTAACTTTCTTCATCTTTGAATAGTTGTGACATTTAAACACATGTTCCACTTTTCCATCCCAATCTAAATATGCTTTCAGATCAGTTTTTCCTTGGAATTATGGGATGTTGACTCGTATGTTGCTCATGTTGTCATGAATCATCGGATTGGTTCGCCTGGAACCTTGTAAAGATGCTTCCTCAATTTCTTCTTGGAAATCATCCTCGATGTAATGTTCTCTTCACATTGAAGACCGAAATTGTTGCGAACATGTTGAGAGCCATCTCTTTGGTCAATTCTTTCATGTAAAGCACGAACTATTCTCTGAAAGTGGGTATTATTTCGTTAATCATGGCTTGTAGTTGTAAGTTTGGTTTTCCTCCATTGTAGGTATTATTAGCTGAAGCTTGAGTTATCGTTAGTAAGATAATTAAATAAAATTAAAACCTTACCACTATACTCAACAAAACCTCACAAGAACACTCCACAGAAAAGTTTCAGATTTCATTCCACTCAACACTCATGTTTGCACCCAGAAATATAAATTTGGCTTTTGCAACTCCTATTCTGATCTTATTCACTTGTTTTGTCTTTTTCCTCTCTATATCTCTTGTTAGTTCTTGGAAGAACTACTCAAACTTTGGCAAGTTTTAATCTTGTGCATATGTTTCAGAAAATGTAATATGAAAAGAAGGCTTATAAAAAGGAATAAAAGAAAGAAATTGGAGACTTACAAAACAAGAACAACACTTACAGCCTCCATTCTCGAGAAACAATCAAGTTTGGATATTTCTTCAAGTTCTGTTGATGATGGTAGATTTTGTGCTTTCCACTTCTTGTTTTGAATGCAACTTCCCTTTTGTTTTTTACTTTGAATACTTTTGAGAAATGATGAATTCCTTTGCTTTTTTTTTCTTTGTTGCTTTACTTTGCACTTCTCTTTCTCTTTTGTTTTTATTTTCTTTTTATTACGCTGCTTATACTTATTTTACTTTCAATAGGCACTCATTTTTTGGTCCATCAATGCTTTGATACCACTTGATCTAAGGTTGTCTACACTCTTCCAAGGATGAAGAAGAATGGGCTACCTTGATTGGTTCCCATTCTAGGACGAACAATAAGTGTTGTTCTTGCAACGAAAGTTTGGGCTGATAATAAATATTGTTTAACTTAGAGATAATATAAATGTAATGAAATAAATGAGATAATAAAATGATAAGGAATTAGAAATAAGAGTTGGTTACGGAAGAAAAAGATGAAGATGATGATATTTGAATGACTTGAAGAAGATCCTTGATGATGATGATGGTGCTCAACAATGGTGATGGAACTTGAAGATAATATCTCAAAGTCATCAAGGAAAAAACTATGATATAATGAGCATAACCCCATACCATATAAGACTTCTTTGAGGGGTGGTAGATAAGACTTTAACCCATTAGATATTAAATCTAGGAACCAGAAGTGTAAAGGTGAATAGATGGGGATGACTCCACAAGTATGAATTATTGATAAGTATATAAAATTTAGATCAGAAATTTGAAGAGAGAAACCTCACAAAGAGTAATTTGATTAAAATTTGTTGATTGATTGCCTTTACAAGCCAAAGGCATGATTATTTATAGGTGTTAAGGATTCTAAGGTTCAATGCACGACTAGGTGTGAACATTGATGTCTTAACGAGTGACTGTACTTGATTGTTAATAAACTAAGGTAGTTGCATTCCCCTTGGTCGAATTCATTCTCCTTACATTATGAAGATTTGGCTCCCTTGATGTATGTACATGAGATGGTTCATTTTCCATGTATGAACATAGCTCCCTTGTTTGAACATGATGATTCGACTTCCTTGGATGAACATACATAAGATGATTCGACTCCCTTGTTCTTTGAATAGACATGCCATTCATGAATGGTTCTCTTGGGTGAATGTTCATGAATAATTATATTCATCCTCTCTTAGGCGTGTATGTGACCATTCGATTGACTTTAATGAATAAACATTATGCCTTGGTTGAATATTCATGTTGCTTGGAGGAAACCCTTCATGGAAAGGCATGTTAAGAGATGAATAAGCTACTTAAGAATTGACAATAGGTGCATAGAAGTATGATCAAGTATTTGGCAGTTTGTGGTGAAAAGGTACATCCTGGAAAGGCACCTCTTTGTGAAAAGGCACGAACTGTAAAAAGTAACTGTGTAAAAGACGTGTCTATTGATAGAGGATTGCATCTCTTCAGTTCCTCGGCTGATTTGAATAGTTGAGCTAGCTCATTTTTTCAGTTCAATCCAGCAATAAGCTTAAGGGTAGCTGACAACTTTTCCTAACTTTTAATGTGAGCTTCCATAGAGTTATCCTATATTGATTCCACTAACTTTGAGCTTCATTTGATAGCTTAATTCTAGCTTTCATCCTTATGGTCGAATGTACCTTTACACAAACACACAAAGATTAACTAAGTAAAAGATATTAAGTAAGCTTATAATAGCAAAGCATAAAAATGTAAACTGTAGGTTATACTAAGAATAACATGTATCTCATATGATAATGAATGAGAATATGTTATGATAGCTTAAGACATAGCATAAACTAATTAAGATGCTCAGAGCATAGGATATGATACGCATAACATAATATATGACTATAGCCATGAAAATTAAAGAATGAAAGTATAAGTCATGAAAATAAATAAGGATTTAGAAAACTCCCTCTTCTTTCATCTTGATGAAGATCAAAGATGAATGCAATGTCATCATTAATATGTGTTGCGTTTGAAGGTTGATTTTGATCACATCAATATTTATTTTTTTTCTCGTGTTATATCTCGTGGTAGGTATGGTCATACTTCTTTACTTTGTGGAATATCTTCATTGATTTGTCTAATGATCCAGTATCTTTTTTCTCTTTGGTTTGAGGTCATACCTCGCGTTAAACAACATGTGATTTAGAAATCTCTCCTCTTTGCTATTTTATGGATTCTTTGGTTTTTTAGATATGATCTAATCTTTAAGGGAAATTCATCGACTTAGCTCAATCAATCTTTCAGTTAAATATTGCATTGTCGGGTGGTGTTTAACTAAATTCCCGGAGTCTCTGCTACCCATTGATGACTTTATAGTAGATTTGGTGAGGGATAAATCCAACTTAGAAACCTCATGTATCCCTGTTACAAATCTTGTGTAATACTCTTCCCCTTCCGTTGGTTAGAACTTAATGTAGATGGAGCGGTTAAGGATGTTGGTAATATTGGAGGGGTATGTGATATCATTGGCAACGAACTAGGTCAATATCTTTTGTTTTTTTTTCTTATTGTGTTGGTGTTGGGTATGCTTTTATGACTGAATTGTTGGCCATCAAACACGGTATTAATATTTCCATGTAGTCGGCTGTTGTAGTTGGAGAAGAAAAGGAAGACCGAGGAAGTAAGTGGGATTTGAATGAGCATGAATTGGGGATGGAGGAGGAACGAGGGTTAGGGATTCTGGGAAGTAAATTGGGAATTGAATTGAAAGAAAGAAATGAAGCACGAGGGGAAAAAGAATTAAAATTACCTGATGGGTTGAAGCAGGCTAAAGTCAGCCAGAACAAGGAGGAAAAGCCCAACCGGATGGCCCAGTACCTGTGATAACAAAGAATCAGTTTGTTAGGCAATCTGTTAACGAAGAATGCCAGCTGGCATTTGTTAGATTCCTGTAACAGCCTGTATGAAAATAAAACTGCTGTGTAAACAATATTTTCCTTATGAAATGAATGATGCATTTTTCTTCTCTATCAACTCTCTCTTTCGTCTAAATTCTTCTCCTAAACCTTTTCTTTTCTTTCAATCTATAACAATTGGTAATCAGAGCTACGATTCTGGCAAGGAAAATTTTTTTAAGGGCATGCCAAAGAAGAATCAATCTATGGCGGAAACTGATTTAGCTGGGATTCAGAAACAGATTGAGGACCTAGCTGCATTGGTGAAACAAGGCCAAAATGAGACAAATCCACCTAAATGGTGGGAGACTCAGGAAAATAGGATTACTGAACTGGAGGCAAGGATGAACACGAATCATGGCTATGTGGAGGATATTTTGAAGATCTTAATGGGCAGAAATGGTGAACAAGAGCAATCTGCAGGTGATCAGGTATAAACTCCTAATAGCTCTAAAAATGGGGAGAAAAATCCTGTTTTGGTGACGGTAGTGAAGGATAAATCACGATTCAACTATAAAACTGATGAACCTGGAATTTTGAAGGATAAGCCTGATGCTTGTTTAGCCCTTAAGAACAGTTATAGGCCTGAGAATCAAATGGGGGAAAACAGTAACACTAGACCTGTTATGTGGGGACTGGAAGCTGAAAAAAGGGGTATATGGGGCTCATTTAACAGTTCAGGAAGTATGTGGCACAGACCAAAAATAGAACTTCCTTTCTTTGAGGGAGTTAATCCTAGAGGGTGGATCCAGAAATGTTTGAAGTATTTTTCTATTTGCAGTGTGCCTATGGAACAGAGAGTGGAGGTAGCCATTATGTATTTAACTGGAAAAGCAGAAATATGGTTTGATGGGTATATATAATGCAGAAACACCATGTCAATTGGCATGAATTTGAAGCTGATATCTGTCACAGATTTAGTGATAGATCATTTTCTGATATTGTAGAGGAGTTTACTAAGTTGATACAGAAGGGGTCTGTAGAGGATTATCATGAGAAGTTTGAAGAGCTACAACCTTATATTCTTTTACAGAATCCTACTTTGACTGAAGAATTTTTTGTGTCACTTTTTATTAGTGGACTCCGAGATGATATTAAGCATAGGGTTAAGGCCTTAGACCCTAAGAGCTTATGTGAAGCATGTAAACAAGCTAAGCTATATGAACTGTCAGTAGAATTTGAAATTAGAAGATTCAGGCCTTCTTTTAAGGTCCCACCCTACCCAAACCCCATACCTACATCCAAGACAAATGCCTTACCAGTAGCCACAAAACCTACTTCTATGTCAAATCCAAACAAAATATGATGGATTATAGAAGATAAAACAATCTCTGTTTTAAATGTGGTGAAAAATACATTCCAGGTCATCAGTGTAAAACCAGACAGTTAAATATGATTACTGAGGAAATTGATACTTCTCTAGTAAAAGTATGTCCTACTGAGGCAGAGCAGTTTCAACAACAAGAAGAGGAGAATCTGGAAATCTATATGAATGCTATTAATGGCTGCATTGGCCATAATACATTAAGAATCCAGGGCACTATTCAAGGAAAATCATTGAGTATCTTAATTGACATTGGCAGTACACACAGTTTCTTGACTCATAAATGGGCTGCTGCTGGCATACAGGTTAATACTGCTTATCATTTGGCCATTACTGTGGCTAATGGCCAACAATTGTTCAGTTCTGCTAGATGTAACAAGGACCAATGGGAAATGCAGGGCCATATTTTTTTACATGATTTTAGGTTGCTTAAATTGGGAGAAAGTGACATGGTCTTGGGAGTTGATTGGATGAAATTATTCAGTCCAATTTTGATGGATTTCAATAATATGACCTTAAGTTTTGATCATGGAGGAGAACAAATTTGTATTCAAGGTCAACAGCCTTCAACTGAATTACATCAAATATCAGGAGCTACATTACTTAAAATGACTGCAAGGGATTCTGATGTTATGGGCCATATTGTCCTATTAACTATGGCATGAAACACTTTCTCTGTTCCTATTGAATTGCAACCTATCTTGGATAAATACAACAAGGTTTTTGCTGAACCTAAAGGACTACCTCCTCAGAGGACATATGACCATACAATTCCACTGGTATCTACTACCACACCAGTTAATCTAAGGCCTTATAGATTTCCTCACAATCAGAAGACTGAAGTTGAAAAGAAAATAGCTAATATGTTTTCTTCTTCTATTATTCAACCTAGCAAGAGTCCTTTTGCCTCTCCTTGCCTTCTTATTAAAAAGAAGGATGGTACTTGGAGGTTTTGTGTGGACTATAGAAAACTGAACAATCAAAGATAAATTTCCTATTCCTATAGTGGAAGACTTGTTGGATGAGTTACATGGGGCAGTTTATTTTTCAAAGATTGATTTGAGGTCAGGATATTGGCATATCAGAATTCAACCAGATGATATCTATAAGACAGCCTTTAGAACTCATCAGGGGCAATATGAGTTTAAGGTAATGCCTTTTGGCCTTACTAATGCACCTGCTACATTTCAAGCTCTCATGAATGAATTATTCAGTTCTTTTCTTAGAAAATTTGTTTTAGTTTTCTTTGATGATATTCTGGTGTACAGTGGCAGTATGAAACAACATGTTGAACATTTACAGCTTGTTTTGGAAGTTTTGGCAGTGAATCAGTTATTTGCAAAAATGTCCAAGTGTTTTTTTGGACAGACTAAGGTGGAATATCTGGGTCATATTATTTCTGCTGCAGGAGTGTCTACAGACCCTAGTAAGGTGGAAGCTATGCATACTTGGCCCAAGCCTAAATCCCTCAAAGCTCTTAGAGGATTTTTGGGGTTGACAGGTTATTATAGAAGATTTATAAGAAATTATGGCATTATTAGCAGACCATTGACACAGATGTTAAAAAAGGATGGGTTTCAATGGACTTATGCTGCTTGTTCTGCTTTTGAAGAACTTAAAAGGGCTATGAGTTCTGCTCTAGTATTAGCTCTACCAGATTTTTCTAAGCCCTTTTATCTAGAAACATATGCTAGTTCTGGAGGTGTGGGGGCTGTTCTGTCATAAGAAGGTAGGCCTATTGCTTATTTGAGTAAAGCTTTAAGTCCTAGACATTCAGCTTTATCTATCTATGAAAGAGAATATCTAACTATTTCTTGCTGTTTCTAAATGGAGATACTACTTGGAAAGTAAACCTTTTGTGATTAAGACTGACCATGAGCCTTTAAAGTTTCTTCTAGAATAGAAACTGACTACCACTATTCAGAAAAAAGGGTTGACAAAGCTGTTGGGATTAGACTATACTATTAAGTATAAAAAGGAAAATTGATGTAGATGCTGATGCTTTATCTAGGAGATGGGGGGAGCAGGCTCAGTATTTGGCTATGGGAGTGACAGTTTTGGTTCCTACTTGGATTCAAGATATTGAAGAAAGCTACCAAGGTGATTCTTTAGCTCAGAATTGGATTTCAATTCTGACTATTACTCCCTCTGACAGTAAGCGGAAATATTCTAAGGCTGTTCTTCGATATGATGGGAGTTTATGTTGGAGCTAATGGGAGCCTTAGAGTGAAGATTATACAATCTCTACATGATTCTGCTCAGGGGGACATTCTGAGGCACAAGCTACATATTACAGAATTAGGGCAAATTTTTATTGGCCAAACCTAAAATCTATGGTTGCTACTTATGTAAGATGTTGTGAAGTTTGCCAGCAAACTAAGGTTGAACATGTAGCAAAACCTGGTTTGCTACAGCCCCTGCCTGTTCCTAATCAAGGTTGGCAGATTATAACTATGGATTTCATTGAAGGGTTGCCTACTTCTTTTAAGAAAAACTGTATTTTGGTTATTGTGGATAAGTTTACAAAATACAGTCATTTTCTGCCCTATCACATCCTTATTCTGCAGTAGAGGTAGCTAAACTCTACTTAAACAATGTCTATAAATTATATGGTCAACCTCAAATGGCCATCTCTGATAGAGATAAGACCTTTACTAGTTTGTTTTGGAATGAATTGATGAAGCAATTGGGTACTAAGACCCTTTTCATCACTGCTTATCATCCTGAAACGGATGGACAAACAGAAAGGGTGAATCAATGCTTGGAACATTATTTAAGGGGTATTTGTTTTTATCAACCTAGACAGTGGGCTAAATGGTTACCCCAGGCAGAGTGGTGGTACAACACCACTTACTACTTTAAAACCGACTCCATTTTAGGCTTTATATGGGTACAAACCACCTATTATGGTTTGGCCTACAGATACTACTCTACAGTCAGTGAAATCATGCATAGTAGAGAACATATGAGGCAATTGGTTAAAAATCAATTGGAATTAGCTAGCAACAGAATGAAGCAGCAAGTAGATAAAGGTAGATCAGAAAGAAATTTTTCTGTTGGAGATTTGGTTTACCTCAAATTGCAGCCAAATAGGCAGTCTTCAATTGCCCTGTGAAAAAAATTGAAATTAGCAGCTAAATATTATGGCCCCTATAAGGTATTGAAAAAGATAGGGGAAGTTGCTTATAAATTAGACTTACCAGCCTCATAAGACTCCACCCAGTATTTCATGTCAGTCTCTTGAAGAAATTCATCGGGGACTCCTCGCGTGCTGCAACAGATCCTCCTGCCATAGAAGATGATGGTCAGTTCCGAATCAACCCTTAAAGTTGTTGGGAGACGAATCGCACACAGAAATGGAAAACCAATCACTCAACTTTGGTTCGATGGCAAATCTGGATGAAGCAAATGATACTTGGGAAGATTTTTCTTCAGTTTCCTTGATCC